>NC_088677.1:61335043-61638074 GCF_950023065.1 Planococcus citri | reverse complement strand
AGTCATATTTTTAAAAATAATTTTTAACCGAATGACACGCTCGTATAAGAGACTAATGTTACAAGATGTACCTTATAGTACACCGAGCAAGGGTAAGAGGGATGGAGAGCGTGGAACGTGGCTCGTACTAAATGAGCTATAAAAATAAATTGATATAGGAATTTTTCCGCGGTTATGACATATTCGTAAATTTTCAGGTATTATAAAGGCTTTATTGGAGTAATATTCAGGGTACTTATAATACCTGATGGTAATTTTTCTCGGACATTTATCGAGAAATTTCTCAAGTATCGTTACAGGTAGGCAGATAATATATGTTAGTCTCTACCATTCCAGAGAGAGGAAAAAATAACAAGGCAGTATTTACGTTGGCACCAAATCAGAGACTCGAGGTTTTCTAATAGTGCATCTTTAGTTATTATTCAAAAGTGGAGAAATCTTATATGTATTATGAAACAGAAAATAAGGTAACCTAAAGCGAATTCACCTTCTTTAAAGTCAAAATTTGATCTGTTTACAATCGAATCGAATCATTTACGTACGAACGATTGGGGATTAAAT
Organism: Planococcus citri; assembly: GCF_950023065.1. Classification (NCBI taxonomy): domain Eukaryota; kingdom Metazoa; phylum Arthropoda; class Insecta; order Hemiptera; family Pseudococcidae; genus Planococcus; species Planococcus citri. The sequence continues at coordinate 61,637,513 of NC_088677.1, read as the reverse complement.
AAATTGATTGAGTTCATAGTGAATCATTCGCAAAGGGATCAATTGCATAGGAATTGATCTGCTTTCAAGCGAAGTGAACCAAATCGAATCGAATCATTCACAACCGCGATTGAACAAATAGATTGATTTCTAGGTGAATCACTCGCAAACGAATTGATCAATAGTTGTTGATGAATTGAATTTTTTAGTGAATCATTCGCGAACGAATTGATTCGCATAAGTGAATCGTTCGTGAACGAATCGATTCGTATGTGACTCGTTCGCGAACGAATCGATTCGTATGTGACTCGTTCGCGAACGAATCGATTCGTATGTGACTCGTTCGCGAACGAATCAATTCGTATGTGACTCGTTCGCGAACGAATCGATTCACTTACTTCATTTTTGATGAATCATTCGCGAACGAATGGATTTGTATCAGTGACTCGTTCGCGAATGAATTGATTCATATAAATATAAAAATTGGGTCAATTCTTTATCGAATGGTTCTTTCAAAAAAATAATTTATTCGTTCTCGTTCATGAATGATTCCCTTAAATGAATTAATACTCTCACGAACAATTCACTGAGAATTGAATCAATTTATACGTAAACAATTCGTTTGAAAACAGATCCACTTTGTTGATAAACGATACGTTAAATTTTCCAATATTTTGGTGGCAGTAAGTACCTATATTTTTATGTGCACAATTTTTATCTACATATTTTTCCAATTTATGTCAAGTTCGCTGATTTAAAAAAAATTCACGTGCAATATTTGACAAAAATTCGCATTAGGTCACTAGGGTCGGTCGTCTTGTTTTTTTTGAAAAACTGAAGCAGGGATTCAATAAAAACAGGGAGGGGAAACCTCAAAAGACTGAAGGACAAATTTACAGGATCTCTGGCTTGAAGCATCACTTTTCCACCAAGATTTCAAATTTTAAAATTTACCCACATTAATAACAAAATATATAAAAAAATTTTTGAATCCACTTAGAAGAACCGATAAAACAGTTTTTGATTTTTTTTCTTTTGTTCTGCAGGGAGTTTGCATGACATTACCAAAATAATCCGATTTTACACTAAAGGTCAAAATAACCAGAAAAATAATCCGATTTTATATATGTACTAAAGGTCCAAATAACCAGAAAAAAAAAAAAAATTCAGAAACCGTGTTCTCACTTTCAAGTGAATATACCTTATGATTTTTGTTTTCAATTTTTCATGTAAATTTTGGATATGGTTCGAGTCATGGATGTGAAACGTTTCCTGCAGTATTTTGAGGTTCCCTTACAATTTCTATCGAACCCCACTCCAACTTTCCAAAAAAATAAAAGCCATAACATAGACCAAAATCTTCTTCTTCTTCGTCGTTCACTCGAATCCGAGCATCGTGACTATGGAGCGCCCCCAACTAGCTCCCTCCAGCTTTCCCTATCTTCGGCTTCTCTGGTACACTCTCCCAGGGTGAGTCCTGTAGCCTTCTTTATCAGGTCCGTGTACCTTGTGGGCGATCTTCCTCTTGACCTCTTTCCTTCCACATGTCCTTGAACAGTGAGTTTCTCTAGGTTATTCTGGCGTACTACATGCCCGAAATATCTCAGGATCCTTCTTCTTACTATGGTGCTGAGTCCGCAACCCCTCTTGGTTAATAGCCCGAAATAGACCATATCAATACTTCAAACAACAAGCAAAACAATAGTTCCTGACGAATAACCATGGAAAGCAATATGAGCCACGATGTCAAGCCGCGCAGAAGGAAGTGGGGCCCCACTGCGCTAATACGCCCCATGAAAACTATGGAAGACCAAAATAACCCGATTTATGTATTTACTTGTTTAAAAAAATACTGTAAGTAATTTTCTAATTTTCCCATTGCTCCCATGACGAGTCGTGTCATTTTCAAATTTACTATCGGCAACAATTGAAGAGCTCTATTCCAAAGTGGGTTAAGTCATTTTGAAAAAAGGCACGTTTTACGAGGATTTTTACTTCAAAAGTGGGTTAAGTCATCGATTTTTCAAAGTAAATTTTTCTACAAGTAATTGTTCTATGTCCAAAGAAAGGAAAGGTGCACTGACCTTTGGAAATAGAACAAATTTCAGCATCAAAAACTTTAAACGCATTTTTTGGAGGAAAAAATGACTCAACCCACTTTGGAATAGAGCTCTTCTATTGAAGAACATATTCGTTCACGAATAATTTTATCAGAGCCGAAAAATCGATCGCGAATGAATTGAATAAAGTCAACCCCGCCCCCTCCCGATGTTTATTTTTCACGATTCACCCAACTATTTTACACTTTTTTCGAGTTGCTGTCTCCTCAAATCATCAAATATTTCATTTTTCCCCCTTCTACTTTCAGAGAAGGGGAACTTATCTACAATATTCTAGCGATAGAGACCTTCAAGTTCGTTCCATTATTTGCTAAACATTTGGTAGATATAAAAATAGAACTCGAGGAATTAAAAAGAATAGAAACGGTTAAAAAACGAAAGAGTTGCGAAACATGGATAATTCATCAGAAGAAGATGACAAGAAATGCGTAGCTTTGGAATTCCCAAACGAAGAAAAAAAGGTGGCTGTAGGATACGTAAAATGGATAGTTCGAGATGATGCCGAATTGGATGATTTTGACGCATGTTGGCTATTTATGCTTTCAACAAAGTAACGGCGAGCACTTCACTTGAGTCTAAAATTTCTAAAAAATAGGTAGCAAAAAAGTATCGTCTCTTCTCTTTTTGTATAGGTACATTCGGTAAGTAGGTACTCAATTTGTCAGCTCAAGAGGTAAGAGCCACATATTCACTCGATTTGAATACTGAAAGTTAGTCAAGTCTGAAAAGAATTGACCGGAAATGTTAGCATGGGCATAATTCAAATACATCACACAACAATTTAGTCTATTTGAAGAACTTGACCAAATATTAGAATGATCGCATGCGTTAAGAATATATTCCTCTACCTGTTTGTATAAATCATAACAATCAACTTACTCTTTATCATACTTGTACTTTCTTACTTCATTAGTAAAAATGAGTAGGCACTCACCTGAAACAAAAATAATAAATAATAAAGTATTGAATGACGAATTAATAGTAGATAATAATTTTTAAAGGCGAAACGTGGCATAATAAATTTTGATAGTGTTACGTAGTAGGTAGGCATTCGATAAAAAGTTGGTAAGTTAATTTTATTCAACATTGGATAAATAGAACTGTATTCCAATCGTCGCTGTTAGGGAAGGCAAAGTGCCAATTGACAAGTGGAGGTTTCAATTTACAAAACTACTCAAGAAGGATGTTGACGTAAAGCGGGTTGCCTATCGGTTTCTCTGAACGTTATCAATTTGGTGAGCATTCTTATCAGTGAGTATCAGAATTTCATATTTCGAGTAATTTTTACGAGGTGTTTTCAAAGTTTAAAGCTTTTATTTAGTTGTTTCTTCAATTTTAAACACTGTTAAACCCTGCAATGAAAAAAGATCCTCTCTTCGTCGCGAGGTTTAAACAAATTCACAAAACATCTTTGAACCTCGACAAAGATAGTTCATCTTTTTCCATCACAGGGTTTAACATGTGTTCACAATTGAAGAAAAACACAAATAAAAGCTTTAAATTTTGAAAACACCTTGTGAAAATTTCTACTGATACCATCATTGGCAGAATCCGAGATTCAGGTTAAAAAATTCTGGCCACTGATAGACAGATCGATGCAGAAATTGATGAGCACCCCGTCATCTTTTTTATTTGGGTCTAATTTAAATCCAATAAATCAATTTCGACTGCCTTTTTTGCCAACCAACACATCCGACTCGTCATGTCTGGAACATTTTGCAGCAAAATTCAACTAAACTAAATGATAAAAAAGATAGAACACAGCGGAGAATCTGGTAATTTGCGAATAGCGTGTATAAAATCTCTCGCCACACCAACCAAAGTGATTTTCTAACCCATATAACTCGTAGGGTGCGCGATCAACGCTTATAAAGTTGACACAATAACAACAAATTTACGTTCTGTTTTTCTAATAAGTTGCTCGGTTAATCGTAAAATTTTTAATAAAACGTATAGTCGATGTTCCATTCGACAATAAACCTTGGTACGTATAAATACAGCTAGTATTATCATCACAACACAACATCCTACAGGGTGAGACGTGAAAGACAGGATGGGGATATACTATAAGGCACGGCGCCATAATATTAATCAAAGTCAAAGGCTGCGAATTTTATTGGTCGCTATGTGGTGACGTATCCAAATCGGAAAAGGTTTCTTTTTTATTCGCAGATTCGTATATACTTCCGGGCCTCAACATACGATGGGATACGTATACGTATATTTTAGCAGCTTGGTGCGAGTTATTATAATTTCGCAGCAAAACCAACGCGCGCAGATCCGTATTCGGACCTTACGTAAGTATAATACGTAATGACTTCGAATTAAAACAAAATCCATTTATCGTCTTAGGATAAATATATCGTTGAACGATAACGTCTCGACGATAATGTAAACGCTAAAGGACCCAGAATATACCATCGAACCGCAAGCAAACCTGCTCAAGGGACATTGGGCGTCATTAGAAATGACTTGAAATGTTGCGAGAAAAGCATTATTTGCATATTAATGAGCAGAAAACGGTCTCGCAATTGCGACACGACACCGAATGAATTTCCACCGAGCGCCGAGAAGAAGCTCACTCGGATAACGAATCGAATGAAACGAAATTTATGGTTGGTACGTTGTTTCATTAAGGAAACTGTCTTGTCGCTTTACTCACAAAATCTCACCCTTCTTCTCCCCTCATCTGTCTTCCTTCGCAGTTCGCCTTTACTCTTGGTCTTCTTCGGCGTAGGTACCTTTATATTTTTCCTTTTCTATATTTACGCAGCTAGGTACCATAAAACTACCTGGTATCTGCCTGTCTCGTATATAGCGATGGATATTTTACAGGCTTATATCCTGCAATTGCCAACTCATCGCTGAACAGTAGCCTATCGTTCTGATAAATGAATCAAAAGGTGAAAATGGTGATATTTTCTCTCAGCAGGCTTGTTGTTGGCAGGTTTCAATTACCATTGCTAGACCATCTATCGTATTGATACAATCTGTACGGTACTACACTTTGTAATTCCAGTGAATGCTCAGGTTGCTCAAGTTACTAGAGTCTACGAACTTGACAGGAATTTATTCATTTTAAGCATATTTTTGGAATTTTTCGAGCCTCTTTTTTTAAAAATTCGTGTCGCATGGAGGAAGCAAGAGAGGAAAAATCCAGAAAATTGGTAGACTTTTGAACTCGGCGCAGACTATTGCTTTCTAACAAGCAACACAATATATTTTCGTTCAATTTTTTTTCGAACTTTCAGCCGAGATGAGGGTGGAGGGAGCATAAATGAGGTCGGATCAATAAATTTATCAAATATTTGAACTCAGAACTTTGGAGTTTGTAAAAATTGATATGCTACTTCACTTTTCAATTTTTTATTTAAATTGGTCAAAATTGGGGCTTTTTGTACCTTCAAATCAGTTCAGATTACTTTTTAAAAATTATCATATTGAAAAAAAAAATAGAAAAAATGTCTTCATTGACATTATTTGAATTTTTAGACGATACTTTTCTACTTTTGAATGCATCACAATAACAAAGCTTTTTACATTGAAAGTCACAGCCTTTATTAAGAATAGAAATTTTGCAAAAGAAATAACAGAACAATAATAAGCCTTCGGCTATTCACTGATTGCAAGAGACTTTTTGCATTCGCATTTCGCTTATTGGTTGCTTTAATGCAAATGCTTTTAGATTTTCCTTCAAACATCTCGTTTTGATGACATGATCAACATTTTATAATTTATTTTTTAGTTTCACTTCTAGAATCTGAAGACAAAGAGCTTCAAAAATTGCCACAGTTTTGTATTGTGCATCATTTGTTTGCAGTTTTAGAGTTTTGGTTGATAGTCGTTTTTTACTTGGAAAGTAATAATTCTGATGATTGGGTTTAAAAATATCATTGTCAGCTATAATCATTTCATATAAAATAAATAATTCATTCAATTTCATTAACGCGTTCCTACAGTAAAAAAAAAAAATGAAAAGCAGATTTAGATTTAGTCTTGTATTTGGTTTCAATAAATATCACGAATCGCGGATTTGGCTTCGTTGAGATACGATAAACTAATTTGGCTCTCACAATCAGTAGAGAGTACATAAAGTCCACCAGAATGATTTCGCGTATTTACGGCAAACTAGTTATGCAATTTTATTAACATCTTTCGAGTACTACACGGTTTTTGCATAATACAGATTTGAAGGCAAAGAACATAACATCCTTCGGCCTGTGGTGATTTTGGTCATACTGTACAATCCTGCACCAATGGTCAACTTCAAGAATGTTTTCGTTGCCATCAAAAGGGTCATGAAAATAAAGCATGGCAAAAATTCAGAGGTCCGGATTAACGCAAACCCAAAGCTGCCGATAATTCGTCCAATGATACCAACCAAAAGTAAAATAACAAAGGGAATAATTCGTCTGCAAAATGGTATAACAAAATGCCGACAAGAGAGCAAGCTCATATGGCTGAAGGTGAGTACAATGATACAAATTTTAATATTTGTTTCACTCTGTGGTAGCCCTTGGTACAGGTATCACACCATTAAAATTTTAGCTGCCAGTTTCAAGTTCAGCTGCTACAGTGGAATTTTGAATTTTAAAATTTCAAAAAAACGCTACCCCGATGCTCAGATTTTTTCCACGGCGTTGTCGTGGAAAAATTTTGACCCACGCGCTTGACCAAAGGGCATATTTTTTTGTCCTATTTCAACTAAATTTTTCGTACAATATTGTTCAAAGATTATTCAAATTCTTTATTTTTGATTAAAATTTGAATAATCTTTGAAAGATGTAATATGAAAAATTCAGTTAAATGAGAAAATGAAAGAAGTCACTTGTGCAATCGTGTGGGTAAGAATTTTCACACGATAACACCGTGGGAAAAACCTGAACGTTGGGGTAGTGGTTTTTAAAAATGTTGAAATTCAAAATTTCACAGTGGGAGCTATGGCAGCTGAAATTTTAATGGTGTGATACCAGGGCCAAAGGCTACCACTGAGACCACTTTCCATCCAAATCCCTGTGCGGACATTTCATGAGATTCTCTATTTAGTTTAAACTAGTATCATTTGATTGATAATCAAATTTCAATTTGAATTGGCTTCCAAAATGGGCAAAGGTGATCGGCGAAGTGAAATATTTGTTCTTACAGTGAATCTATTGCACTCGATTTTTCATACCTTACTCTATGTAATTATTAATTTTAGGTACTAAAGAAAGAAAGCCCAGTAAGTAAGTTTTATACTGGGAAGGTAAGAACATTGGTACGTATAATAGAGCTCCCGTATCAAGTAGGTACTCGTACATATTATCATCACAACACAACATCCTACAGGGTGAGATGTGAAAGACAGGATGGGGATCGTGAGGCACGGTGCCATAATATTAATCAAGTCAAAGGCCAAGTTTTATTGGTAAAATCTGATACTTGTAAAATGTAGACTATACCTAGCTTCGTTTAGAAAATTCTTATGTTATTTCTAATACAGGAAGTCGATGTCATGATACAAAACCTGGACAGAATGATTGTGAAGTACCCCAATAGTGCAAAAAGAGAGAATCAATTGGAGTTGATTAATGTTGAGATGAGAAAGATTGGAAAAAAATGTTTTAAAGAAGTTTGATTTTGTCGAAATCGTTGATGTGACCGAAGAGTACCTCGCGAAGGAGTATGAGAGGCCTGTTGAGGCAGTAATGATGGCCACTGGCGTGCCCGCAGTTGACGTTCGAAGAAGCTGTGTCTGGTAGTGAAAGTGAAAAGTTGCGTGAAGCAATTGCGGCTGAGTTAGCGAATCTTCAACGTACTCGTATGAATACGTACAAAGTTGTTGAGAGACCTCCGAATACGAAAGTTTTAGGTGTACGTTGGGTGTTCAGAAAAAAGTCAGATAATACCTACAAAGCACTATCGTGGTGCTTGGATATATGAAGCGTTTAGCGCTCGATGACGTTGACGTTTACGCACCTGTTGTTTCTGTCGATGTAGTTCGTGCTTAAAATCTCTCGTGTTTCAGAATAACAGGGCTGCACCTTACCAACCTCCGACAACTCAAAATCAGCCGCAGATGCCTGCCGAGATAACGCAACACATTGAATTCAGAGAAAACATGGTCCCTAGGGGAAATATTTTCTACGGCCAGTTGAATAATTTGATTACCGTCTTGAAGATAAATCAAACCGTACCAGATCCAATCATGGAAGAAAAGATTGTGTGTACGTTTGTGGAGTTTATCCTGAAGTGACACGTGTAGAAGCCTTTGAGCAGTTGAGGACATCTTCCTTGCGCTCATCTCGAGTGATGACTAAGTCGAGCGAAGTCATCAATTCCCCAAGGGTGTAATCCTTCCTGACATCAGTGATGACTGATGAGGTTATCATACACCCGTGTCAGGAAATACTCCACAAACTTACACACAATCTTTTCTTCCATGATTGGATCTGGTGGTTACCGGGTTGATTCATCTTCAAGTTTGCCAGGAAATGTGTCGAAACATCAACATAACATCGAATTTTTATGGTTCAGAGAATGTTCGTACATACACGCTGGTGAAAGACCTTAGTGATAAACCTCCGATTTCATCGAGCTGATAAGTCATGTTTGAAATACCTGCAGCAATCAAGAAATCCATCATCCTGTGGAATAACTGCTCAACCTTGAAGACATCAAGCAGAGCCATAGTGATAGTTGGTATGGATTCAAAGAGAATGCAGGGAGCTATTATTAATGCTCTGCAATTATTAAAAAATAATGTAAACTTGCATTGTATTTAAGTATGATTAATATTTCATTTTACTAATTTATACATTTTTTTCCAGTCTGAAGAAAAAACGTGAAGTTGTCACCCTGATGTGTACCTCTCTAGCTTCCGGAAATGATTCGAGCACTGATAGGTAATGAGTAATGATGGGAGGAAACAAAAGAAATTGAATTGACAAAATTTTCAAAGCGGTAATTCGTCAAGTGCAATATCATCCTAGTTTTGGTAAGAACACATATGAAGAGTATCGACTATCGACCTCCGCACCGATAAAGTCGCCATCGAAATCGCCTAAACAGAAATCGCCGTATAAACCGTAATCTCCGAAAAAGTCGGTATCCTTTAAAAATTCAACATCGTCGCTGTCGTCATCGTCGTCTTCTTTCTCGTCATCATCGTCTTCTTTCTCATCGTCATCGTCTTTGTCAAACAGTGTACCACCTAAACGAAGAAGCAGATCACCGGTTCGCTCACCGAGAAAATCAAAATCACCATCTCCTCGTCGATCAGTTTTCCAACGCCTATCTAATCCATCCAATGAGGAAAATTTAAAGAAGGAGATTAGAGGCAACAAAATCTTGATAACTGATCTACGCTCACAGTTAAAGAGCAGAAAACACGAAATTCGTAATTTTGAGGAAGCAATCCTAGACGAAAAAAGACGCAGAGAGGAAGACCGTCGACAAATCCAAAATCTCAATAGAAGGATCGGTGAGAAAAATAGGACGATTGAGGAAAACCAAATTCAGATCCAGCGCTTAAGTGAACAAGTCAGCGAGCAGACGACGACGATTAACAACCAAATAAACACGATATCGAACTTGGAAGCGCAGTTGCTAAGAGCGCCTCAAAACAACTCAGGGCGTAAGTTCCTACTAGCATCCGATGATGCACCGTACCAATACGTATATTACAAAACGACGACTCTGATAGGCACCCATCTTTTTGGGGTCATCAACAGGCGTCTTCTTAAAAACCTATCAACTGCGGCGATGCCTAAGCAATACCTCGACAAATATTGTCTGAAAATGATTCACCCGCAGGACGATTTCCTATACCTCGAAATTTGCATGGAAGATGCTCAAAACGTGGAGTTACCGGTCTACAAAATCAAAAACGAAATCGATAAGCTGGTTGAAAAACTGACGGAAAACGAAAGAACGACAATCATCTTTTCATACCTAGCAGATACGAAAAAGCAGTCATTCGACGGACGAATCTCCGAAATTAATCACTATTTTAAATACCTCTCTGAACGCGATCGAACTAAAAGAATCCGTGTGTCGAACCACATCCGTAGGCTGACCGAAATGTATGGACCACGGCGCCCATATTTCGTCCAAACAGACGGGAAAATGGTACCCGAATTCGAATACATATCGTACATCGTACAACAGCTCGAAAAAGACAAGAACTGGACTCCAGACAACCTGAATTAGAATCGTTTGCGAACAAATCGATTCGTACAAGTGAATCGTTCGCGAACGAATGTTTGATATAATTATTGTTTTTGTAAAGGTACATGTATCATCAGAGGTATCGATGTAATAAAATGAATTTGTATTGTAACAAAAATATACATGTTGATATTACCGTAAGCTTTCTGATGAAAGAAGACGTTGAAGAGTTTATCTATTGGAACATACAATAAATAGATAAAGGCTGTTATAAATAGGTTTTTAGTTTTAATGCACTAATGGAGTATTAGAAACATTGCAAATTTTTGAAAAATGGTGGAATGAAGCACTTCTAGTTTACAAAAGATAAAGTAAGTTCTCATTGTCAATCTGTTACTCGTATGTCAAGGTTGTTACAGTTTTCAGTGTGAATTGTTATAATTTTCAGTGTCGATCAGTTAATTATTCGTATATTGTTTAAAATTATTTCGGAAAAAAATGATGTTCAAAGATTTGAAACCTGGCGACGAAAATGTTACGATTGTAATGAAAATACGAGATAAAAGTGAATTATTATTATTAAAATATGAAACTCGTAATAAAGAGAGTAATTCGTACTTCACAATTACTGGATTTGACGGAAGTGCCATAAAGAAGATTGCTATATTTTGTGATAAGCATCACTCCAAGATAGAAATTGGTAAAATGTATACTATTCGTGGTATATCAGCAAAATTAAGTACTTGGAAAGCAAAAAATGAAGACAGCAATAATTCGTAAGTACAATTGTTCTGAAATTTATGAACAAATTTATTAAATTAATTTAAATAAAATCAGAAAAGTAAATTTATTTATTATTTCATCGATGATTTTGGATAATATTTTGAAAATTATTTTAGGGACAAATACTGCATTGAAATTTTACATGAATCATAATCATTTGCTTATGATTTTTGGTATTTATAAAATAGGTAGTAGTAATATGCGATCACAATATTTCGATTTTATGAAAATGTTTTTTATTAAGATGGATGAAAAATTTTACGAAAAATTGCAATATTTTGAAAAATTATTTATATTAAGTAAGTAAAAAATTTAATAATGTAGGTAGGCTACCTATAGATGTACTTTAATTTTATATTGTTTGAATTTTATAGGAATGAAGAAAAAATAATAGATTTGTCATGTAATGAAAATGTGATCATTGATGAAAAAAAGGTAATATTCACAAATGGTATTCCTGATTACTTATATGATGAGCCCGTGCCGAGTCATTTGACAAGATTCAATGCTGCTCATAGGAAGAGGATAGTGCAGCCGCACATTGGTACGTCGTTCCCGGCTCCAAAATTTAGTTGTAAGTTAAATTTTACCTTTTTTTTACTAAAATTTCGAAAAATGTCATTTTTTGTCAATAGTTCTCAAAAAAGGCTTGCTTTTTTCCAAAAAGTGTAAAATTTTCTCGCCTTTTCAAAAATTAGCAGATAATTTTTGCTGTTTAGAATAATGGTTGAAAATTAATTTTGACTCATGTTATGTTAATTTTGTTTTTCAGTTTCAGGATCATGTACAGGAATTGTACGCCGGTATTGGCCTTATACATTTCGTACAGAAGAAACCGTGCAACAAAATGCACATCTTAATGCGCAACAAAGCGAAGACGAAGAGTACGTCAGTATTGACGATTTTTTAAAACAAAAATTTTAATTTGCATTTTTGAAAAATTTTGAAATTTTATTTTAAAGATAAGTACAGGTTTTATGATTTTTTTTATTTTTTATTTTCTTACTTTAACAGAGTTTCACTCCCCGACCCAACTCTCACTATCGCAACAAATACAATACTCGAAAAGTCGGTAAAAGACCCATGTAACATAATAAGCCATAAAATCATGTTTGTTTTTAATTTTTGATCTTTCTCGATGGAAATTGTAAGTTTCCAGAATGAGATTAGTTTTCTTTAAAAATTGGGTAAAGTAAAGGAGCTGACATGAGTTGAAAACTTTATAGAAATTACATCAATTCATTTTCAGCTCAAGTTATGTTCGGTGAATCAAATTCGTTTTTACATAATATTGTTGTAGTTTTAAGATAGAGTTCAATTTGCTAATTTATTGAGAAGAAGTGTAGTGATACCAATTTTCTAGCCATTACTGCCAATTTCAAAAAATCGAGATAAGTAAATATCCATATGAATTGGACAAATTTTTCCAATTTTTGGAAATTTACAGCAATGATCAAAAAAATGGCCACCACTGTATTCTAAAATGTTTCCTCGTTTCAAAAACGATAAATATGGTACCTACTCTTTCCTTGTTTTGGTCTGAATAATGTGAATTTTCAAAACACGAGTTTAATCAAAAATAAACGAATGGCCCAGGTTGACGCAGAATCTCAAAATTAATACCAGCTTTTGGAACTGGCCATTCCCCAAAACAGGTTGTGTAGGGGCCAAAGTGAAAAAACCACGACTGTTTCGAAAATTCCTTCTCTTCGAAGACCCTAATTTCCTCTCCAGCAGTATTTCTAAAGCCCAAATTTTTTCTGGATGACTTTCAAATCTAAATAAAGGCTTCCGCTGAATTTGATTGAAATCCTCGCCGATTTTTTTCACGATCCACCCAATACAATGTACCTAACTATCTATGTACATAAATTATATGGTTTTAGCTATATCATCTCTTCATCATAAAACACCGCCACATACGAATCGAAAATCGTAAAAAATCTGGAGACAATTTCATTTAATTCGGTTAACGAGATATAAAGAAGCTATCGATGAGTTTCTACACGTACCTAAGAGTATTTGTACAGGTGTAAAGAAGTAGAAATATATACCTTTGCAAGTTGTATACACATAGTATAAGTTTCGTGAGAATTTTATACCTTTCGTACCATCGACATTGGGAACGTTGTAGCCACACGAGCGAGAGTAAAAGGTCAGTATGAAAAGTATTTCGTACTATGATTTCCCAAAAGAATAAAAATTGTCATAGACGATACGATTATCCGTTTCTTTCGCCTATTTCCTACATTCGAGCGAACGATAGCGATTCGCCGAAGGCAAAATAATGTACTTTTAATTACGCTTTCCGCAGCCCGTTCAACTTTACCACATTAAACCACAATTAAAGTGAGCATTCTTGTATTTCATTTATCAAAAAATCTCCCCAGAGTCTCGTATTATTTTTCTAACGCTTTTTTCTTCCCCTTTCTTCCTCCTGCCCCTTTATTCGCGCGTTTCTACCACATGCACGACTATAGTACAATATCATACAGACTGCAACAGATGAACAGCCTCGTAATGTTTTGCCATATTTTTATCGAAAACAGCACGACAGGGTTAAAACCTTTCTCTCTCGCTCGTCTCGATGTCGTGAAATCTTCTCTTTTTTGCCCTCTTTTCCTGTATTTTTTTCGCATAACCCCCCGAAATACTACGTACGTATACTTATTCGGATTTCAACACGGACGGTATTTTTTTCCTTTTTTTTTCTCAGCTTTGCTTTTCTTTTTATCATAGTCCTTTTCCTTATAGTATAACTTCCATCAAGTGGATACTTGTGCAGCAAAATGAGATGCCAAATATGGCGCGAAAAATGGCTTTTCTTTCGTTAAATTACTGAAAATAAGGAAATAAGTGGCTTTTTCCGATGTTATCGCGCCTTGCCGCCGGCAACTGTAGATAATTTTATTATTATATCTATCGTCGCCGATGTCGTCGCATTTTCCGGTCCCGAACAAAGAGATTTTTTAACGTCGCCGCGTCCTGTGCTCGACCCGTAATATACCTCGTGTCAACGGGTTTTTATTCTCATTTTTTTCCCTTCTATGTATAAGGCTATGGCCCAGTATTCTACAAAGCTCAAAAGCTCAATAAAAAGTAAACGAGGCCGTTGATTCCAATCGGGCGAGAAATGAATTGACCGTTGAGATATCGGATCTTTTTATCGTTTTTTCATTCGTTTGGTCGGTGTCAACGAATAGATGAGATTGTAATTTGTTTAATGGGTAGAAAATAGAGGCATGAGTTAGGCAAGGGTGACATCATCTTCATAAATTAAATTTACTGGTTTTTAAAATTCCGTGTTTCTTTGAATCGGAGATTTTACAGTTTAATTCATCCTTATTTTGCTTATAATGATGTAGAAAGAAATGCTATTAGGTTCGCAGATTGCAAGAGGAATTTTGCATTTTGCTTTAAAAAATTCTACTAGGAATATTGAATAATGATACTTTGATTTTATCGGGTTACTTTCGGTAACATTTATTAGAAAGATATTTCAGACGTAGTTTCAAATGGATATGTTTTTTGAACAAGTGAACTCAATGCTTGAAATCCCCTCCCTCTCTCCCAGGAAAGACTGACAAAATATCAAAAATTACCTACTTTTGAAACTTTGCCATAATTACAGAGATTTATCATTTTATTCCACGTCCTTAAAAGTAAGATTTCATACCTGAAAGTCTATTCATTGAATTCAAATGGAAATTTTAGAAATTGTTTTTTTTTTTTTTTAGTTTTTGAAAATACAAGATATCTAATGCAAAATCCTCAAAAGTCTGCCAAAGTATTAAGTACCTATGAGATTAGATTTCGGTACTCTAAATATGTACTTACCCATTGTAAATTGATCAGATGCCTTTAGTAAGAACAGTCGAAGTTGAGGTAATATTTTTCAAAGGAAATGGTAGAACATTTTCACTCAAATTGAGATAAGATTCAACAATTTAATTTTCAAGTACCGATGCAGTTATTGCTTATTAAATAGTGCATCGAACCGCCGATCGCGTAATCAATCGCCAAATCGTAATAGCTCGTCATCTTCGTCGTCTTATAAATCGCCTAGATCATCGCCGGCGCGTGCCATACCTAAATCACCACGCAAATCAGTCTTTAAACGAGCTTGTTGAATTCGAGTAACAAGAAGATAAGATGATTTTTTACTTTTTTGAAAACTTGCATCATTTGTACTTCACTTTGGACAGCTTTTCTACATCAAACCATTTGAAAAAGTTGCAAGGAGTAAATTATTCCCAAACATAAGTAAATTAATCTCCCCATAAACTATTAAGAATGATACAATTTTACCACAACAAGAGCCAATGCTGAAAGCGTGGCTTGTGTCGTGATTGTGTCGACTGTCAACGAGTTTCAAATTTTTCAACACGTATTTTTATTTTTATTGAACGAAATTCGAGTTGAAACCCGAATGGCCTCGAAACACTAA
The DNA here is from genome assembly GCF_950023065.1 of Planococcus citri. Taxonomy (NCBI): domain Eukaryota; kingdom Metazoa; phylum Arthropoda; class Insecta; order Hemiptera; family Pseudococcidae; genus Planococcus; species Planococcus citri. Next base: position 61,622,036 of record NC_088677.1, on the reverse strand, counting down.
CCAAGTTAAAAATTGCCCCGATTTGTACAGCCGAGTAAAAAAATAGTTGGATCGTTTCCCTCCAAAAATGAGGCTATTTAAAATATTCCGTATCAAAAAAAAAAGAAAGAAAATGGCAACAAAAAAGTGACAGCTAACTGGAAATTAGTTACACGATTTTACTATGCAAAACTCGAATGGAATTTTGGTATTTTATTTACGATCGATTTTTCCCCTCTGATGAAATCATTCGCGGAAGAAATTATTTTCAATTGTCAATGACAGATGAAAAAATTCACAAAACGTTAACAAAAATTGCACAAAATGGCGATGAAAATTTTTAAAAGTTGGTTCTAGAAGGCAACACCAGCTTATTATTTGCGTAAATCCATTTAATTGAGCATTCGTGCAGTAAAAGTAAGCAATTTTTTCAAAAGTATTTTCGCTACATTTGATAAAGGAAATCTCTTTCATCCCAGACCGCTCAAGTAAAACGCCCAATGCATTTTAAAGGGACTTTCCATATTATCAGTAGAAAGTATTTGCTTGAAAAATCGACCTTTGGGTTCACGCATCTTCAGCTCCTATGAGAAGATGAGAGGAAGGGGCCTACTTGGTATGCATTCGACTCGTGATGGTCCGAGCTACACGCAGGTAACAAGTACTAAGATAGGGTAGAGGTATTACCCTCTTGTAAATCCACTACATATGTCACCATGGCAGGGTATAATCTTTCACTTAATAATTTTCCATTGTCGACAATGGATTTGAAAATGTCACGATTCGTCATGAAAACAGTGAAAAAATTCATGAAAAGCTCATGCAATGAGATTTGCACAGAATGTTGACTCAATTTTCTAAAATTAGTTGCAGAACATACCGAAAACGTTTGCAGCTTGCGTTATTGGAAACTAGAAGGTATACAGTAAGTAGGTAATTTTTTCAACGAAATGTTTTCGCCACATTTTTATAAAGAATATTTAGTACATGAAGTCTTTTCGGACGACCTTCCACAAACTCCACAGTGGAAGTGTGGAAGTTTAAGTTACAAAATGTTGGTCGATTGACCTCCACAAACTCCACAGAACGCTTTAAGCGAACCTGTGGAACCAGCTCAGAACTTTTTGTGGAAGAAAAAGTTCCATGGGAAAAAAGACTGAGGAAGTTGTGGAGTTTTCATTTGTTTACTAGTTTTCATGATGAACCTTCTGCATTTTGAAAGTTATCAACGTGTGTTACTTTTTTTTAAAAAATCATTTAGAAAGTTCCGTTGTTTTAATCATTTAAAAAAATGCAATTATCACAAAAAATGTGTAAATTTTAAGAAAAGTATGATATTTTAAGACAGCGATGACGATGAAATAGAAGTTGAGATTGCTTTACAAAATGATGTAAAATAGCCAAAATCGTACATATGTGACTTTCATGAAACCATTGTGCAAGTATAATATAGGTAGTGATCAAGAATTTATAAAATTCTTCAGAATTTCGCGAGATTTGTTTGAAAGATTGGAGAAGGAATACTACGATTCTGAATCCTATCAGCATATTACGCAGCAGTACCTCGTCGTGACAAGTGCAGAAAAATCTTAGGCAGGTTTCCTCAATGGTTTTGCAACAATGAAGCCACCACGTACTGTGTAATTGGTCACCTGTTTCACCTATCGGAAAGTACAGTCTTCTGCATTATTCGCAGATTAATATCTGTTTTTTAAGCAGTCTCGCTCCCATGAGAAATAAAATGGCCCAATGCCGAGAAGAAGTGCATCAAAAGTGATTTTCACCATCAAAAATATGGAATACCTACCTGGCATAATTGGTAAATATTTCACCCTCTTTTTCGATAAAATGCTGCTTAATACACTGAAGTAACACATTTCATTTACTTATTTCATATCAGGAGCGGCGGATAGTAAGAATTGATCCCCCCTTGAATAACAAAGACGACTATGTGGACAGAAAAGGTACAATTGATTGCATAAAGCAGCTAGAAAAGTATATAGGTACTATGTAATCTTTTAAATTAATAAAGTCAAAATTATAACTTCTAAATATATTTCAATAAAAAAAAATAGTTAATATAATTAGTATAGCATTAATTTGTCAAATTAAAATATTTGTTTATTATTATTCATTAGGTATTCAATTTATACGTAATAAGTAATATATGAATTTTTTAGGTTCAATAACTCATCATTAAGTATTTTTTCATTATAGGTAATGTTACGGTGATTGTTGAAGCTGTTTGTGACCATCGCAATAGGATTCTACGAAGACAAAAATTAGTTTTCAATTTTCTATGTAGGTTCTATTCGATTCAATTCAATTTCAAACAATTTCTTGTAAGGTACATACCACAAGCTGCATTTACGAGTCAAAATCAGATCTGAACAAATCTAATCCGATCAAATTTTGATATTTATCATCTGATCAGACAGGAACGATCAGACTTCCCCTAATGGATCTGATGAGGTTTGAACGATCTAATTTCACCAAAACTAAGAATCTGGTCTGATTTGATCAGATCCAATCCGATAAGTATACGATGCCTCCATGGGTATAAGAACACTATTTCAGGCTAACTCCTTTGAGGCTCTCATATTTTGAGTGCTCCAAAGTTCAGCGTCCTGAACGACCTAAACCCACACGACATCAGCTATTTGCTGATTGCAAGAGGGTTTTTTCCTTTTGTTGATTGCTTTTCTTTCGCAAAGATTATAGCTAAAAAAGCAAGAAATTTACACAACTTGAGCAGATGAGGGATCCAGAAGACTTCAAATGAGTGTCTTGCAAAAAAAAAAAAAAAATGGTAATACGAAATTAAATAAGATTTTATGTCACCAAGAGAGTTTTACCGACGTTTTTTCCCTAAACAAGTATACCTACTCGAGTAATTGAAAAATCACATTGGAAATGCAAAAAGAAAAATGTTTTGCAATCCATTTCACAAACCAAAAAAATTCAAAACGTAGTAATCAATCTATTGATTTCTGAAGTCAATACTTTGCTGTTGTTTGAATGAAATTTTCAGACAACCCTTAGAAAGAGCTACTGATTCGCAAATCAGACATGAAAATCCAGTCCAGCTACATATGAATAATTTACCATGGATACTTTCCTTAGATTGGATTTCATGTCTGCTTTCCAATCCAGTATTCCATTCTACGTGTCTTCTGAAATTCACGTTCAAACAACAGCAAAGTATTGATCAAAGAGGTCAACAGATTGATAAAATCACTATTTTTTTTTTGAAAATTCTCATTCCTAAATAGTCGAATTGGTTCTAAAAATTATGTTTTCGAATTTCCGAAGTGATTTTGCAATTTATGGAAAAAAACTCTCTTGGTGACATAAATATTCATTTCATTCATTTATTCTTCGCAAGACGTCTATTTGGTTCTCTGAATATTGTCAACTTCAAGAAATACAGTTTGCCCTCTTTCTTCAATTATTTCCCCCCCCTAAAAATTCATTAGTATCATGTTTTTCAAATAAAATCTTTTGATTTGAATCTTTGGTTGCTGTTACACATTACAATTTGCGCACTTTTTTCATTTCATTGCACATTTTTATGGTCCAGGTCAGAAATAGGCAAAAACAATTTTTTCGAATTTCCAATTTTGCGAGATTGAGAGATGATTTTTTTCTATTTCATAACCTTAAGAGTTCTATGCCTTGCGACAAACTTACAAAACATTTTATTTGGGTTCAGTCAAACTATGAGAGCCTTGAAAGGGTTGAACAATTTCTTCATTTCATTTACAAATGAATCAATATCAATTTGGGGGGGGGGGTTTGCAATACGCTACATTTTTCATTTCAGTTCTCTTTTTAAAAATTTAGCAACTTCTAAACGTCAAAGAGATAACAAAAAGTATCATCAATAGAGCTAAAAAAAACTACCTACTATTTCGAACCCTACAACCCTCCAGTTTTCATTCACCTCAATCAATTATCTCGAATGAAAATTTCATCAAAAACGATTTCAAAAACGGGTGAAAAAAAATCACACCAAAAATTTAATCATGTCACTCCACAACGAGGGAAACACACGACAAATTCATCCTCCTGTACTCATCCTACATTATCTTTCGCGCCCTTTTTTTCTCAACTTTCCGCACAACACATACATCCACATTATTCCAGATCCCATATTGAATCAATTCTGCATCCCGACACACTCGAGCGTACTGTATACCGTATACGTATAGCCTACGGTAAACTACGGAATGATGAATCTGACATCATTTTGGCATCTTGTTTCACTACCTAAGTTTACATTTCCCCTTTCATTATGGCCACGGTCGCAAAGTCCCACAGCAGCGAGCTGTTTTAACCTTGAAAATAAGTAATGACTTCGAAGCACTATAACAGAAAAGACGGCAATGAAGAGTAATGACGCGAAAAAGCTACTCTTACTCTAAGAGCAAAGTATATACTAAAGTAACATCATTACACCCAACAGCAACAATTCCGGGTACTCGGGGAGACAAAGACCGTATTTTTTTTCTCACCCCAATAGCCTTCGTGAGCATCGTATCGATCCACTTAGTCGAGATATAAGAAAAAAAAAACTCGTATTGTACGTACTCGTACGTTCACCTCACAGAGTAGAGAGCTCAGATTCGATGGAAGAATTTCCAGCCTGGAATGATGGAAAAAATTAGCAACGAATTCATAGTCTAAGTCGTCCTTAAATATTCCTAGGTATCTCGGTTTCTCGATCGTTCGCATTCTCTTCCAATTGAAAATGGAAAAAACATACCATTGGTATTTAACATGCCTGCATGTACGAGGTACGTAGACCTATACCTATGACAGATTGGAAAGCACGACGAAAAAGGCAATATATAAAGGTCGCACCCAAACCAGACAAAAGGGTGCTGTATATTTTTCAAACAAACCGACCGAGAACGACGACGACGACGACATTCGAAGTCGTATGTAATTAAAAATCCAACCCTCAACGAGGAATTTTCGCCATTCGTATAGGTATTGCCTTTAACCCCCCCCCCCCCTCATCAGGTCTCCAGTCTTCGTCATATGTAAGTTGAGGACGACCAGGAGAGGTAGGCAGTAGACGGCAATTGGTATGTCGACAAAAGGGGTCGTAGACTCGCCCTAGAAACATTTCAACAAGTTATTCGAGCTTGCTGTTGAACACTTGTTGTGTTATTTCATTTTTTTCCCTCTCCAACAGCAGGAGTCTCTCTCGCCTTTTGCTATAACAACACACTGGATGACGAAAGGGCGAGGTGCGTGCATAAACCGCATATTCGTTGTAAAATATCATTTATACAACGTCAAACTGCGAAAAAACAATAAACCGAGAATCGAAAAAAAAAAGGCAGAGGCAGCCAACCTATATAACGCGAGTATTGAAGCGTAAACAGCATTAACAACGTTTTACGCGGGCTAAACGCGTCCGCCAATAGGGTCCATAAATCCCACGAGGGGTAGTAAACGCGAAAGAAATTCGCTAGGGATATGATAAACCTTCATTACGTAATGCTCGTAATATTCTCCGTACAAAATGCATTCTTTCACATCCCCTATTTTTTCTCTCGGTGCTCTTTTTTTTTCATAAATTTATTACTAAGACTACCTCACCTCACCTCACCGTGCCTCTATACCCTGTCGCACGCAACGTTGCATATGGACAAGACACGGGGGCCATTTCTCAACCCACGCCCTGCGCCCCCCTCTCGGCACCTTAATCCGTGAAATACGATTTTTCGTGCGTCGACGATTCTCTTCCATAGTCTCCTCCAGCCACACAGCTCGGGCCGGCAACACTTTATATATTTTTCATCTGCCATCGTCGCAATCTGTTCACGCCGATATGCCAACTGGTCGGGTATATGCTGTGTGTTTTTTCCCTCCTTCGCCTTCGCCTTCGTCGTTTTCAACTTGGTCGACAAAAAAATTACGTATTTTCCATTTTCCAAATCGAATAGCCAATCGAATCCGACCAACGAGAACGTTCGCTTGTGAGTTTTTTTCCCTCTCATTGTGGCTGTCAAAATTCACCTTCACAAAAGAAACTCATTTCGGTATCGAAATAGTAGTAAACCGCAAACAGCCCAGCTCACCTCGCCTAGACCAAAGTAACGACGTCAGGCTTGCTTTGCTTTTTATGACGAGTATATAAACCGTTTGAGCGAATTTCGGGGGTAATTTTTACGAGGCAATGCGAAATAATTGATCTGTGTAAGACGTCGTGCCATACCAGCTCCCAGCTAACTCTATTATCTCTACAAATACACTGTACTAGGAGAACTGCTTAACCCTATAGCACGTGTGTATTGACGTGATAAACATAACTAACTCGGATACCTACCATAAAAACCTCCAGCTATCGTATTCGAAAATCTGTACTATTGTGTGCACACAGCATAAGACCAAAAATGCCCCGAACGAGGACACCGTAGACCGAAATTTATTCTTTTCTTCCCCTTTTTGTGCGTCTTATACAATGATACGAATCTTTTAAGCGGTACGTAGTACGTACAACTTCCTACACATAAAACACATAGCCCAATCCGATATCCCTATCGACCACAAAAAACTAAAAACAAAAACCTCGAATAGAAACAAAACTGTGTCCTCGCAAGGTCATTATATGTTTAAGTCTATCTGCAAAGAAGGAATGAAACTTGAAACAAAACCAAATTTTAAAAAACCACCGACGACTTTGTGTTGTCTTCCTTTGCGAGTGTTACTTTGAAATTCATGGTAACGCTGAACTATTATATTAATGGATTGGCTATAAGATAACGTAGAGGAAAAGAAAACATGCGAGGGGCTCGTGAGATGATTATCTTTTCTATAAAAGTGTGAACGGTCCAGAGATGGGTTTGTGAATGTGTCCAAATAAGATACAAGTTTGAAAAATTTACTCAGTATATTTTTTTATAGGTTAGGTCGAAAAAAAATGTTGGAGGATTTTAACCAAATTCACTGGAGACCTTCATTCTGAGTTGGAAGTCGCACAGAAAAAAATGTAGGCTCTGGAGGTGCCACTGGAGAGGAGAATAAATCCTCAGAGGTTGAATTTTCTAGAAAAAAAAAACATTGTTTTTTCGCTCTAGCTCTTGCCCAATTTGTTTTAGGAAAAATGGTCCAGCTCTAAGAGGTAGTATTTTAGATTCTGCGTCAACATAAGCCATTGCCCTCAAAATAAAAGTCCACTTAAAGGGTTCTACTGAGCGGTTAAAAATTTGAAAATCGCTTATTTTGAATAAACTCGTGTTTTGAACATTTTTTTCTCCGCATATATTTCACGTTAACTGTGCCAAAATACTGAAAGATATCATTCCCGGAACTGAAGGAATAATTTAGAACGCAGTGTACGAATTTTTTTGTCATTATTGCCAATTTCAAAAAATTGAAAAATTTTGAATCAATTCTTGGCTATTTTTTAAAATGTTTGAAAATGGCAGTAATGACCAAAAAATTAGTACCACTGTATTCCAAAATATTTTCCCTGTTTAAAAATCATATCTTTCGATGTTTTAGTTTGATTAATAAAAAATATTTAAAAAGAGAACCATTTTCAAAAACGAATCCGCCCAAAAATAAGCGATTTGAAAATTTTTAATCGCTCACTAGACCATTAATATTCAGCCCAGGGCCCATAGTGAGTTTATTTAATAATTGGTAGGTAAGTTATACACTTGAACCTCAAAGCTTTCTTATGATTTTTTCGATAGTACAAACTTTCGTAATATCAGAGACATGGAGCTTACAGATGTGGAGGAAATAAGATTTCTACAGAAGAAATTAGTGTGAATACTCATGCGGTAAAAGTTGACGAATGTCAGCATTCAAACTTACTCAGGAATTAGATATACTCTTTTTTGAGTGAGGTTCCATTTAAAGCAGTGCCTATGATGGTTTATAGCGGTAAAGTAATTGTTTCCTTTTGCAACTATCATAGTAAGTAGTTTTTATTTATTCAGAAGTTTAGGTTTCACGTCAAAAAACGACAAGAAGTTGCTCAAGTAAAAGTATATTTTGAAAACAACCCCTCCAGGAGGAAAACTGATGAGGCGTGGATGAGACCCAACTTGAAGAAAATTTCATCCTCTCCAATTAATAATTTTTTTGCAGAATGTACCTACTTTTCGCCCACAAAATCAAATTTCATGTCAATAATAAACCATAATAAATAATAAGAACTTACAAATACGTACCTATCTGAAATGATTAAATTCCTGTCTTTGACCTTCATAAGAAATCGTTTTTGTAGGCTATCAGTACCTTACCTCTTACCTACCTACGTACCTTACATTCTAAAAGAGAAATGAGGAAATAATTTAGAACGCAATGGAACCAATTTTTTGATCATTATTGCCAATTTTTAAAAAATTGAAAAAATTTGAGCAGTTGTTTTTTTTAATTTTTGAAAATGGCAGCAATGATCAAAAAATTGGTACCATTGTATTCCAAAATATTTTCCCTGTTTAAAAAATGATATAATATTTCGATTTTTTGGCTTAATTAATAAGAAATATTTGAAAAGAGAACAATTTTCAAAAACGAATCCGCCCAAAAATAAGCGATTTAAAAAGTTTTCAACCGCCCACAAGACTATTGATATTCAGCCCAGGGCCCATAGGGAGTTGATTTAATGATTAGTATGTAAGTTAAATACATTTAAACCTCAATGTTTTCTATTGATTTTTTCGATAGTAAAAACTTTCGTAATGTCACGAGACATGGAGCTTACCGATGTGAAGGAAAATAGTATTTCTACAAGAAGAAATTAATGTGAATACGTACCTACCTACCTACTAATGTAGTAAAAATTATAGAAAGTCAGCTTTCAAAATTGCTCAGCAAGGATCCATTTAAAGCAGTTTTGATGCAAATTACAAACAACACAACTTGGGGACTTTTTGAGGACCTAATTTTTGAATTTGGAGGGAAAGTAGGGCTGGGATTAAAATTTTCATGGCAACTAAATGTTTGCAAGACTCAAATGTACACCATTTGTTTTGAAAATTTTCTGATTGAGACCACAAGCACAAAGATAGCACTATTTTTTGGGCAGAGAGTAGACCCTCAGGAAAGGAGAGCTTCAAAAAAATGACATCCCGGCTCATTTTTATCAACATTCAAATGACATACTAATCGATTCTATCATTTTTTTCCCTTTCGCAACTATTCTAATAAGTAACTTTTATTTATTCAGAAGTTCGGGTTTCATGTCAAAAAACGACGAGGAGCTGCTCAAGTAAGTACATCTTGAAAACAAAACCTCTAGGAGGAGAACTTACTGGAAGAAAATGTTATCTTTTCCAATTAATAATTTTTTTTCGGAGAATGTACCCACTGTTCGTCCACAAAATCAATTTCAAGTCAAAAAAACAAGAATTTACCCATCTGAAATTTTTAAATTCCTGTCTTTTGACTTAACTTGAGAAACAACGTACATTCTAAAAGAGAAATGTTACATGAAAAAAATTGTATGTACTTAGATAATGAAATTTCCTCCAATCAAGTCCCACCAATGTTCTCAAAAGAAGTCTTTTCCCCAAAATAAACTTTGTTCCAACTTCATCAAGTGTCAGGCCTCGTTGATAGTCAATGCTAACAATGAAGAGTCATCACCATTAACTCAACAGCTTTTAGTATTCGTGAATTATCGACTCATCGGTTTGAATTTGTATTGACAGACCATAAATTATATCCATTATTTTGTGAAAGATGATTTGAGAGTTGAGCATCCAACTTCTAAATAGACAGATCTTGGCTACAACAACACTTAGGTATTTGTGTATCTCACAGAGCACAGGCACCGTCAGATAAATCGAGAAAGAAACTGAATGTTGGAAAAAAATAAAGAAATAACCGGTATTGAATACCATTGCATTATTTGAAAATGCAGCTATATATAATCTCCTTGTGCTGTATTCCATCCTTGAGGTGTTTGCACTGCGTTGTGATCGTATATTACGTTGAAACAAATCTGGGGCATCTTGCCAAATTCGCGAAAGAGATGTACATATAACGAAGCGAAACGAGTAATCAAGAGAAAATGCAATAATGAGCAAAATTCTTTACAACCCAGCTTCTAAGAAGAACAAGGCCAAAATGACCAGCTCCAATTTTTTGCGGATGCTGAATCGTGCTGGAAAAACGGGTTTTTATAGCAAAATGGTAGCAATTGTCACTCGAAGACTTCTGAAAAAAATCAACAGCAAAATACTCTGGAAAATGCCATGATGAATTTATCGAAACATATTTTCTCGAATTTCAGCTTTCTTGCAGAATGAGTTGAACTTTTCAAAGAACAGACATCGGGATCATCGATGCGAGGTCCAAAATAAAATGAAGAATGCACTCCCATCACCCTCAATGTACCTCCAAAATCATAACACATTTCATGTCAACCTATCGCAAACAGTTTGATCTTATAAGAAGTATTATTTTGGGTACAAAAACTTCATCGATTTTCGCAATGCATCCAATTTAAATTGAGTACCTCAAGTATCGAGGTAAGCAATTTCTCTTCATTCATTACAAAATATTTACATCCAGAATTGCACCGGTCATTCAAAACGAATCAGGGCCAACTAGGGCTAAAAAAATATCCACTCTAAACTGCCACATAACTAATACTCAAATTCCTGCTCAACATACAAGAAACGCACACAACCTAATCTGATCTTCCATACCCTAAAAAAAAAACACCCAAACGCAACAAAGTCCACAATTCACGAAATCGTGTAAACTTGTACTAAGTCTTCGGGCGAAGCGAAGCTTGCGAAACAAAACCGAAAAGGAAAAAAAAAATCCGAAGCGCGAAGAAAAAAACACCACCGTCGAATTGTCTTTCTGTATGTGTACTACTTTGGAATTCATCCGCAGCGCCGGACTATTATATAAATGGACTAGCTAAGATAAAGTAAGAAAAAGAAAGGATGAAAGTGGTTTATGAGATAGAATCTATTTCCGACAAGTGGCATCTTAGTTTCTTAGGTGGATTCAGCGTACGTGATACGGCTCAGAACGGAAACTCGATTTCATTATTTCTACCACCTTCTTCTTCATCCACCACCTCTTACTGCTCTGGTTGGAAGCTGCGCCTTCCATCCCGCAGCCACCCACCCGTTCGAGTTTCTTCGCCGAGACGCGATTCTACTTTATTAAAAGCTTCAATTTTAGCGTCTTGAATGTGCCTTTAAGTTAGGCACTTAAAGTTTACGTGTGACATTTTGTCGGTTTCCGAGAAACTTCATTGTCTAATGCGAGCTTGCTTGCTCGCCTTATACGTACTACTACGTATACCTACACTGGTATACACGCCGATGATACTATTTTCGTCCCCCTTTTTCTTCCTTGTTTATCCTAGTGCAGTTCTCTATCGTGTGCAGACTTTCTCTCCTCTATACCTCCCTGTGTACTTTACCTGCCACACGCTGACGTTGTTGTGTCTTGGAACTAGACAATAAGTTATGTGTAGCATATTTTTTACACGATTTTATCCTCTTTTTTTTTGCTTTTATTACGAGCGTTTTTTTACTCTTCGAATTAATTGAAAGATTTCTCAATCTCGATACAATTCTTACTCAATCGTCGTCGTCGTAGTCGTCGCAGCTCCTTTACGGAAATAGCGTACTTACATCTGATTATATCTGTTTATATCAGTCGGTTTCTAGCGTATTTTGATGTTTTGAGAAATCCTATGATATTGCAGAGAATACTCAACCAAGTACCAACTCGCTACACTCTCAAAGTAAAAGAACATCAGAGTATTCAAAGGTCTGATTTTTTAAAATAAATCTTCACATCAACACCCCCCCTCCCCAAAATAGAAAAACACCATGAAAAAAAATATCATCGATAAGGTTTGAAATGTTTATTATGAATTTAATTATTTAAAAGGTACCTTTTGGTCTTTCAGACAACGATTAGTACGTATGCGTAGATCAGATAGAACCTGAGGCCCATTGAGTTATTCACGAATAAAAAATCAGCTAGACAATTGAAAAGTAGAGGTGGTTCCATTTTTTCAAAATTACAAAACATTATAACATTCATAAAATTTGAACAAATCAAATTACATACCTGCAGAAAATGAGGAAAAACACTTAAACCAGCTGCTCTATTTCTTACCAAATCCCGCAATTTCCGGATCATTTTGAAAAATCCATACCTACTCCTATACAGAATTTTCAATTTTTCAACAGGACAGCGGAACAATTTTCAAGAACTATTCTATAGGCTTCGATGGTCTAGAAAAAAGAGCGAAATCGATTATGTAATGACCGAAGAATCGGACATCATTTTATTCAAGTTCGATATGTTGTCAGTTTAAAGCATCTGTTGTCTTGACGTCACTTAATTCCCGGATACTCGACAAACATTCTTACAAAATTAAATTACCGACCTATCCATTTGAAAATCTTTAATAGAATTTATGAATGTACTAACCTCATCATTAAACTTGGTTCAAACTACGAACAATGGGTAAGAAGCATTACAATTGTTTTTAAAAGAATTTTATAAAATTTAAAACCAAAATAGGTACACACAAGCAATAGAATTAGAACCATTTCTATGCGGTTTCAAAAAAACTTAGGTAAGGTACTCGTATTCCCCAATAATAATATTAAATCATGATGAACAAAGTTGGATAAGTGATGTTTTTGAGACCCATTAATCACTGTTAATTTATCGAGCTAACGATTGGATGATTGAAGGATGGGGGGGGGGGGGATTTGCGGGAATTTGGAATGGGTCAGTTGAAAAAAAATATTCTGTTCACTTCCCAATTCACCAAAAAATGTTTAAAGATGAAATTGCCTGTGCCAAAAAATGAACTTACTTAGCTCTATCATCTTGAGACAATTTATTCACGTTTCACCCAAAAATCCCAAGGGGGAAGGGGGATTTTTTAAAATATAGGTACAGAGAATACTGTTCTGAGTAACGAACAAAAAGCTCCTACCTATTCCTAGACTGAGCATCACTCGGGAAGGGGATGAGACCACTGCAAAAGTAATGTTTATGCTTCACGTAGAATTTTCCGAAAAAAAATTATCATTTTTCACGTAAGGTGAATTATTGCGCAGATACAAAGGCCTCGAATGTTGAAGACTATTTGAATCTTAAAAAATAATTATGTTTTGGATATTTCAAAAAAAAGAGCATTAAAAATGAAAAAAGTCCACTCTGTAAAATTTATAACGATTTAAAACATACAATATTCAATTTTTATCGTTTTTTTTTTTTTTTTTTTTTGACATTTTTTTATACTGGGCGTGTATAATTGCCAGGATTTTTACGCCCAGTTTCGAGGGGTTTGTCTAGATTTGGTTTGAGAGATTGATTTCTTTGATGTATTTAAGAATGTTTTCCATTTGCTTGATGTTGTCAGGAATTGTAGGGTTGAGGTCTGAGATGTTTAAGGATTGACGTTTTGTTTTGAGGGAGGGACAGTAGAATAGAAGGTGTTGGGTGGAGATTATTTCAGAATTACAGAATTGACAGGTGGGTTTAGGAGCTTTGGTGTACAAATAGCTGTGGGTTAATTTGGTATGACCAATTCGGAGGCGGGTGATTATAATTTCTTCTGATCTATTTAGGTGACTGAGGTGCTTCCAAGGGAGGATTGATTTTTTGTGGGTAAATAGTTTGTGATTTGTTTTTGAGTTCCATAGGTTTTGCCAGTTGGAGTTTTGGATGATTTTTAGAATGTTAATAACATCATCATGGGTCACAGAGAAAATTTTAGAGGGGGTAACAGCTGTTTTAGCTGATTCATCTACTGCCTGATTTCCTTCAATGCCTACATGACTTGGGACAAACATAAATTTAATAATTCTGTCAGTAGACTGAAGTTTATAGATGATTTGATGGATCTTATGAACAAGTTGATGTTCAGAAAATTTGTTTTGAATTGATAAAAGAGCAGAGAGTGAGTCTGACTGAATCAGGAATTTTTTGTTAGGGCTTTTTGAAGTAGAGATCTTTTGTAGGCAATGGAGTATAGCAGAAACTTCTAAATTGAAAATCGTATGCAAAAACTCAAGGTATATTTTGGAACACCCAATGCTACATTTGAGTTCGAAATGTCTAAACATTCCGATTGCCACACCGTTCATGATTATAAAAATTTTGGTAAAATTCCCCAATAATTCAACTTTTTACAGAGATCGAAATGTCTTCAACATTCAAGGAAATTTATCTACGTAACAAATAACAGTTTATCCTACATGAAAAATAATAAAAATCTTTTTTGTCGCAAATTTTATGGAAGAAAGGTTTCAATCTCCTCTGAGGAAACGCTCAAGATCTGGAGGAGACTTCTAGTATATGTTACTCAGGACGGTATTCACTACATATACGATTATTTTGAAAAAAAAAGTCCCCTGTAAGTATTTCTTGGGCGAATTGTGAAAAATTGTCTGAATTGACTCAGCTAGTGATAGATTTCAACTAGAAACCATCAGGATGGGAAACGCCCAAAGGCCTATTACAAAAGCTGCAGGTAAAGTACATTGTAATTGTTTGTAAATGAATTACATAAAATTAAAAAAATAAGACAAAGATGGCCAAATTGATCTATTTCTCTGTACTTCCATGAAAACATCTGTTTCACGAGCATTTTAGGTGAATCGCGATATATGAGTACGATGTTTTCAAATCGATACATTCACACTCCGATGATTCCACAACGGAGAGAAATTGAACTTCATTTTAAAATTAGCAATAAAGTGACACTGAATGCAAGCGGATTAATGCTTTTTGCTTTGCTTCTTCCATCATTTCGATACATACTCGTAGTCAAAATACTGATTACTGATGGTCTTCAATTGAAAATAACCTATGGTGCTGCTCTTCCGGATGGTTTTAATCACCTTTTAGATGCATATACTTCAAAAAATGCCCAATTTTTTGAGACTATACAAAAAAATGAGCAATTATAACTTTCGAAAGATATTTTACCGTATCTACTTACTGTCCAATCAACATTTCTCACATTTTATTTGAAATTTTTTGAAAAATGTTATTGGTGTTTAATATACTTAATTACATACATCCAAAATTTAAATAGTCACCTAAAATTACAAAATACAGGGGTGCCTCTGCTTACAAGTCAGTTTACCGCTGTTAAAAATGTGTATGCCTCGAGAACTAATCTTTGTAAGAAAAAGGAGATTTATTTTCTACAATTTTTATTATGACCATATTTTTCGTAGGGTGTGTGCCATTCGTTTAGAAAATCAACTTTTATATGAAGAAAAGACAATATAATTTTATTCTTAATTTTTTTTTATAAATGAAAAACTTCGCATACACGTGTAAGTTGAAAAGCAATACGCCACGCGAAGAAAGACTGAAAGAGAAATGGGTTCTCAACTTTCTTGAAGTATCTGGTGTTGTATTTTGAGTCTTTCAATTTTTCTGATGAAAATGTAATGTTTTCAAGGGAGGGAATTCTCAATGGATGGCGCTCTGTTTAGGGCTATTGTTACGAAAGTAGCATACGAGTAACACCCTATTGCGGCCACTTTTTTGCCGATTTTTTTTTTTTTTGAAAAAACAACGGATCAGTGATGATGAATACGTATTTATTTGTTTTTTAGAACGCTCATTAGTGATCAGTAAGTAATTTTTTTTTTACTAATTCTTAGCCAATCAGAATTTCAATTTATACATATGTATGTAGTAAGTTACTTAAATATATTAGGTTCTTGGTCCACATATTTCTACATTTCGTACGTAAATTTCAATTAAAAAATGAACACATCACTTCGACAACTACACTATAGACACCTAATCGCCAACACCCACAGTCCCACAACCACACAGCACACCCCATTCCATCACATCACACCACAGCACAATCAAGAATCAAAACAATATCAAAAAGAACAAATCGCACAAAAACATAAACCCTTTCACCATTACCTACCTACCTAAATAAAGAACACGCTGCGATCGTAGTAACAAAAGAAACAAAACATCCGTCTGAATTGGGAATCGCTCTAGTTTGTTAATTTGCAACACCACCGCTGGCAGAAGCAACATTATTAACAATTCTTCTCAGGTGCATTGGCGAACTAATAATACAAACATTAACTCGATTATTCTCTCGTCTTCTCTCGCAAAATTGAATACAAAACGATTGTTTTCACCTCGCATAGAGAACCACGCACGTGTGAGCATTTAATGAGCCGATGATAACCGGCCAATTGAAATTATCGCGATAAATGCGTTCGCGGAATAAAGAACGCATTGATGAAAGTATACATACACACACACAATGTAAAACCTTTGGTTGTGTATACCACGTACCACACAACAATCTGCTTAGCCGCGAATTATTTCGTCACCCTTGTATACTCGTATACCTACCTACGCACATATGCCTTTGCCTTTATGTAGCTTATAAGGACAATAAATTTATAAAATGTAATGGTTCATTTTGGCTGTGTAAAGTCTGTATGGCATTTGTATTGAATCCCTCCCTCCTGCCTTGCTTAGTGCTTACCCCTCTGATATACTTATGTACTATATTTTATTAAGCAGAACAGTATACAGGGTGTTTCACTTTGGATGGACACGAACAAGTGGACTGGTGAAGACATAAATCGACGAAATTAAATAAAAATGAAGACGTTCGAATACTAAATTTGCTAGATTGTATAGGATTTCTGGAGTCTCCAGTACGAGTTATGTTTAGTATGGGAAGTCTCGTGCATTTTTCTTTTGAATGACATGCACGTCGTTTCCTGAAGAAGTTCCAAGTGCTGCGAAAAAAAATGAATACAGACACAAAATTTTAGGACATAGAATTTTTCACAATAATTCTACACATCTCGTGAAACACTCACATATCATGTTCTGGAGAAATGTTAGTAGGTAAATAATCTATTACTTCAAAATCTATAACATTATCTGAACGACACAAAAGCGAATCGAACCATCTCACCAGAAAATTTAAAAACATACATATATGTACGAAATAAGTAATGCAATATACCAAGTGTTCTGTTCGAGGTATCGAATAATTCATCTGATGATATTGCAACTCAAACTATACTCACATGTAAAATAGTTGGCCAACTCTACAAATTGAAGGGACAATTTTATGAGATAATCGGGGTTGATTCTTCAAAATTGCAGGTAGATAGATTGAATGTGATCGTTTCATGATCCAGAACATTGAAATGAGCACAAACGCACATTTCAAAATTCAAGAGGCTATGGTTGATTGGAATTTTCAGACTTCTCCAGCTTTTTCAATTCTGAAGTAGGTAACGTAAAACACGATAGGTGTGCAATGTGCATACAATCTTCAATGAATAAAAATCAAGATGCTAGAGACAATACGAATTTGAATGTCAATCAATCGAAACTTCTTCAATTATAAAATTGAGTTCGAGCAGGAAAGACCCTTCTCTGCGCTCTTTCGAATGTTTTACAACCTGGCACCTGGCATAATCATATTCAACCTATACACATAAGGGAAGTTGCAAGAGCTATGCAACCTCGAAGAATCAACGCTGAATTTCTCACGCGTTTTTGTGCTTTCATTTTCCAAGATTGGCAAACTGATTCCAATCCGCGTAGTTTGAGTTACTGTGTTACCCAATAACTTATTCAACCTTTTGTTTTGGGTACTTGCAAATTACCCAGTAGATATGTACTTATTAGGAGGCCATCACGGGTTTAGATTGAAATTTAGCTCACCAAAAATCAAAGCTTTGATATTGTAGACTTGTAGACGTCTATTTAGGGGTAATTTGAGGCTCTGAATTCATTTTAGACGTTATTTTTTACCCTAGCTCCAAAATGAGCCCTCTAGGGGGTGGGGTTCAAAGCGGTAAATTTTTGAATTTTTCGAGTGGAGTGTCAAAATCTCGTGACGATAGTAAGTAATTTTTTTCTACTGAATAGGTAGAGGTAACTGTTTTTTATGAGAATTTTGGAAATTCAATGAGTTTTGAATATTTGCAATGAAATTATTTCGTTCAAATATAATTGATTCGAAACGAAATTTTAACCAAAATCCAAAATTTTGTGTTTTTTTTCACAAATTTTGTAACGTTTTCACAAGTTTCTGTTTGAATTTTAAAATTTTCGAATTTTTTGAAATTAAAACCATGCGATGTTTGATTCTACATCTGTTTGAATTATGTTGTAATATTGAGTATGAAAATTCTTTCTGATGACCTGTCAAAGTTGTCAAGAAATAAGGGAATAAATTCTGTTCTAGTAATCCAAAAAAAATTAGCGGGGGAAATGATTTTTAAAAAATGAAAAAAAAAACAACATTGAGATATGATAGTATGTTTTTGTGTACTCTTCTTATGTACATGTAAACCTATTCTCATTGCTTTCAATTTTCTCAAGTATGATAATGCTGTTCCTGAATTACCATACCATTAGTAGGTACCTATATCTACGATCTCGCGAAATCTACCAGTCATGTTGGAAGCTTCAGAATGACTGAAAAATTATAAAATTTGGTTTGAGGGAGTTGGTATATGATTAATTCACATCATTTTTGTTGAATATTATGTCTATCGATGTTTGGTAGGTAAAATATACTCGTATGCACGAATGTGCATTACCAATTCTTATCTTATATTCTCACACTCGTACCTGAACTATTTTTACTTGTTGTTCATTACTGTAATAAACGTTGTACTCGTAACTTGACTGTTTATCTCGCTCGTACGTAATTCTCAGCTATACCAATTAACATGGTAGCAATGTGGTTATTTTTTTTCATGTAATGTATTGAATTTTTGGTAGATTTTTTCGCCATTTTCGCGACTTTTGGGATTTTATTTGCTAAATTTGTTTTGATTTTTGTGTCCGCGAAAAATGGGTTCGTCCGAGAGGTCAGCAGTGCCATCATTTGATGGAAATGATTTCGGAAATTGGCAGTTTAGAATGGAACTTTATCTTGAATCAAAAGAATGTGAAACAGCCATCAGAGAAGTACCTGGAAATGATGAAGCTAAGAAAAAATTGGATAAAAAGGCACGCCATTTAATCGTAAGTTGCCTTGAAAATACTCAGTTAGAGTTGGTTAGGAGTCAAACCACTGCAAAAGGAATGTGGGATAAGTTGACTGAAACTTACGCACGTCCTTGTAAATCGATGCAAGTATTGGCTGAGACTGAATTATCTGCCTTGAAATTCGACCCTAGCAGAGAAAGTGAAAAACAATTCGTCTCCAGATTTGAAGCAGGCGTAAATGCAGTTAGATTGGTTGGAAAAACGTTAGATGAGGATACTCAATTATCCCATTTTCTGCTGAAATTGCCTAAAAGTTTGGACCACTTAAATGATGTAATCGATGGTTTGCCGGCTGGAGAATCGAAATTGGCTTACGTGAAGGCCAAATTTATTGCCAAAGGTCGTCGTGATAAAATTGAGGAAGTATCTTCAGAAAATTCGAGTTCAAGTGTTCAATCTCCATCATTATCCAGTGCTATTCCTAAAATCAAGCCAAAGGAAGAACATGTTGAGGGTGATCGATCTGCTTTCAAAGCTCAGACTGAAATTTCATGTTTTGGTTGTGGTGGCAAAGGCCACATTCGGAAATATTGTCGTAATAGAGGTCGAGGACGAGGTCAATATCGTGGTAATTTTCGAGGCAGAGGTGGCCATCAAAATAATAATCGCAGAGGAGGTCGCGGAGGACGCTATAATCGAAACAATCGTAGTTCAAATAATCAGTATCAACCTGAATCATTTGTAGTGGAAATTGATCGTGATCCAGTTGCCAATAGTTCGGAGATTCGAGTTCCTACTGATACCATGAAATGGTTATTAGATAGTGGAGCCACTGATCATCTGGTTTGTAATAAAAGTTATTTTAGTAAATGTATTAAATTGAAAACACCAGTAGGTGTAAAGATGGGGGATAGTTTTCCTTGTAAATCTGAATATATTGGTACTATTGATGTTGTTTTTAAAGTGGGATCAAAATTTACTAGATGTAAAATTAAGAATGTGTATCTTGTTGAAGAAATTAGTAATAATTTGTTATCTATTAGTACTATGGATGATGCTGGGTATAAAGTAAATTTAGGTGATGGTAAAGCTGAGATTTTTAATAGGCAGGGCAAAGTTATTGGTTTGGGTACCAAAAATGGTAGACTTTATGAGATTACGTGTAAAGTTGAGGGTCAAAATTCTGATTTATGTGATGGTGATATGCAAATGAACAGTGCTCAAAAGGTTCAGACTGATAAGAAATATTGGCATCGTGTACTTGGTCATGTGAATTTTAATTCGTTGAGGGAACTTGCAGAAAATAAAATGTTGGATGGTTTTCCTGAAAATGTCTCCGATGAATATGTTGAATGTGATTTATGTCATCGTAATAAATCAAAGAATTTGCCTTATGGTAAGGGTCGTAAACGAGCGAATGAGGTGTTAGAACTTGTGCATACTGATGTAAATGGGCCACATCGTACTGAAGGTTTCAAAGGTCAAAAATATTTCGTAACTTTTGTGGATGATTATTCAAAATATGTCATGGTGTACTGTATCAAATCAAAGTCTGATGTTTTTGGTTGCTTCGAGGATTTTCACAATAAGATGACGAATTTAACTGGTAAGAGATTGAAGTATCTTCGTTGTGATAACGGTAGTGAGTATTTGAATAGAAATTTTTATGAATTTTCTCGTCATAATGGTTTTGTAATCGATAATGTGCCTCCTTACACACAGCAGCTCAATGGAGTAGCTGAAAGGTACAATCAGACTATTGTGAATAGGGCCAACTGTTTATTTGATGAATCTAGTATTCAGAAAAGGTACTGGCCAGAAGTTGTCAAGGCAGCTGTGTATTTAGGTAATCGTGTTCCTGGAAATGCCATGGAAAATAAAACTCCTTATGAGATTATCTATGGAAATCGGCCGAATGTTTCGAATTTAGTACTTTATGGGTCTGAATGTTACGTGAGAGTGCCAGATGAGAAAAGGCCTGAAAAGTGGTCCAAGAAAAGGAAGTATGGAAAAGTTGTAGGCTATGAAAGTACTGGTTATCGGATATTGTGTGGTTCAGAGGTCATCGTTTCTAGACAGATTAAATTCATTGATCCGGAGAAAAGTCGAATTGTTTACCTAGAGAGTGATGAGGAGGAGGTAGGAGAGTCTAGGCCAATTCCTACCACTGCAAAGTCCAATGAAAGGATTATTCCTCGGAGATCGGAGAGAGAAACCAAACCAGTGGAACGATATGGTGATCCAGTTGCATATTTTGTGCAAGTAGGCGCTCCAAATACCTATCAAGAAGCTGTCATGGACCAACGAGCTGAGGAATGGAAAGCAGCTATGGATAAAGAGCTTCAAAATATTCAGAAAAATGGTACTTGGATTGTGACTGATTTACCTGAAGGTCAAAAGGCTATTGATTTGAAATGGGTGTATGCTAAGAAGTCTAATGGTATTTTGAAGGCTAGAGTAGTGGCTAGAGGTTATCAGCAAGATGAGGATAATTACGACGAGGTCTATTCTCCAGTGGTTAGTATGTCAGCTGTGAAAATTTATTTTTCGTTGGCAGTGGAAAATGATTGGTTTATTGAGCAAGTTGATGTTGATGCAGCTTTTCTAAATGGTTATGTGAAGTCTGAAGTTTATGTCAAACCTCCGGAAGGGTATAAGGTTAAGGTCGGAAAAGTGCTCAAATTGATCAAATCTTTGTATGGACTTCGAGAGAGTGCTGGTTGCTGGTATGACTGTCTGAAGGAATATCTTGAATCGTTGGGATTTGTCTGTTTTGTTCTCGAAAAGTGTATTTATGTTTTGGATGGTGTGTATATTTTGGTTTATGTTGATGATCTACTTATCGGTGGAAAAGATCTCGGAAAAATCAGAGCAATTATCAGGAAGTTGTGTACAAGATTTTCAATGAAGGTCATGGGACCAATTTCGAATTACCTCGGAGTAGATATCAGCTTTGAAAGGTCAGGTGGCGTAATGCAACTTAGTCAAACTGCCTATATTGAAGAATTGGCTCAAAAGTTTCGAGTAATTGACTCAGACCAAATATATTCAACTCCTATGGAACCTGGACTGAAATTGAAGAAATTAGACTCCATTAGAGAAGATTTACCATACAGAAGTTTAGTAGGTGCACTACTTTATATTGCTGCGGCTAGCAGGCCTGATATTTCATTTGCAAGTAGTTATTTGAGTAGGTTTCAGTCTGGATATAATGGAGAATATTTTGGTTATGCTCTGAGAGTCTTGAAATACTTGTATGACACTCGTAATCTGTGTCTGAAATTCGTGAAGTCAGGAAAAGTAGATTCGATTTTAGAATGTTATGTAGATTCTGATTTTGCCGGAGATATTCAGGATTATAAATCAACGTCAGGGTTTGTTATTAGTGTTTTTGGTAATCCTATTTTGTGGAAAAGTGTGAAGCAAGGTGCTGTTACTCGTGCTTCTACTCAGGCTGAATATTATGCTTTGGCAGATGCTGTACAAGAGGTAATTTGGGTGAGAGACTTATTAGGCGAATTTGGTATCGCTAATCTTGTGCCGATTGTATTCGAAGATAATTCTGGAGCTGTTACATTAGCCAAACGAGGTAATTTTTCTGGTCGTAGCAAACATATTGCTATTGCATGTCGTTATGTCTCGGATTTGTCAGCCAAAGGTGAGGTGGATGTTCGTTCAGTTGCAACAGATCGAAACGTTGCTGATTGCTTTACAAAGCCCCTCAATCTTGGCAAATTTGAATATTTTCGTTATTTGGTGGGAGTAGTGCCCAAATCATGATTTTGTCAATGTCTCTTTTTGATCATATTGATCATTTTATCGAATATTGATATTGTTCAACTTTTATTATGTTCATACTATCATTTATGTTGAACTTATTTTTGCTATCGTTTATATTTCGTTGAATAATATTATTTCGAATTATTTGAAATGTTTTAACTTGTATGTATTTATATAATCGATTTATTTTATTGAAAATTTTATCATGTATGTATTAGAATATTTTAATCGCTAATTTTAGTTTCAAACATCGAGGTGGCGTGTTGAATATTATGTCTATCGATGTTTGGTAGGTAAAATATACTCGTATGCACGAATGTGCATTACCAATTCTTATCTTATATTCTCACACTCGTACCTGAACTATTTTTACTTGTTGTTCATTACTGTAATAAACGTTGTACTCGTAACTTGACTGTTTATCTCGCTCGTACGTAATTCTCAGCTATACCAATTAACAATTTTCGCAGCGTAAGTGTAGGGTAGACGTACATGTAGCGCCTACTCAACAATTTCTCCACCACGCGTCGCCGTAAGACTCGTAAGGTCGCGCTCGGACGTTACGTTCCAAACTTTGGAGCCATTGCGACACGGTTTAAAATCAAGTTAGAGGAATAAAACTTGGGAATCATTTTTTGACACCTCATAGCACATTTTCCAGGAGTGCTGCATTCAAAAATCCGAATTTTTTTTTTCATTGTCGCCCCAGGGTAGGTATATGTATGTATTTCTAAAAAAAAGCACGAATCACCGAAACTAATCACGTTGGAATTTTTAAAAATTCGCCAAAAATTGAAAAATCAATTCGAGCAGTTAAAATTTTGGCTATGTAACTATGTATAGGGTTTTACACCGTGCTCTGTTCAATAATCTTGTTAAATCGGAGGCGAAGGAACACCGCAACAAAACTGGTGATCAAAATAAAGCAATATCACACCGAATTTTAAATAAATCATGAAAGAATCAAGTAAATTTATGCAGTATACAGAAAAAATTAGAATAAAATTGGTAGAATAACTTGATTATATATGTATTTGTTTTTATCACGAAAAGATTTACGAAATGCACTACGTTTCGGCACACAGTGCCTTCCTCAGGTGATGATCATACTGACAAATTCAAAAACCAATGTGGTAGGTAGGATGACATTTTATTCACGATTGTATGTATGTACCTATACCACTGATGCTCATTTTATTGAAGAAAACAAGTCAATGTCCTAGAAAAAATTATCGTTAAATTAGGTAGGTACATACTTCAATAGATCACATAGCAAAATTCCGAATTTTATAGTAAAAATTTTCCGTTATTAGTCTCTCTGAAAAAATTAAACGAAACACAATTTATTTATTTTTTTCAAATTTTGACCGAATTTTGTATACCTAGTGATGAGAAGAGAGGTTGAAATATTTGTACTACCTCAAGGAGCTCATATTTTTTTACCTCTGTTTGGAAATCATTTGAAGGGTTCCTTTCCAAGTCGGCCTAAGTCCATTTTTTTCGTTTCGAGAAAAACACAAATAAGTGTTTTTCTCGCCCTTTCGCTTCAATAATAAATGATGTGATTATATGGTTGTGAAGCTTGATCTTTCTGATTTAAAGTACCGTATTGGTATTTTTTTAATTTTGCGTATTTTCAGCTCCAGAGCGCGTCAAACAGTCAGAAAAAGTGGACTTAGGCCCATTTGGAATTATCTGATTTTAAAAATTTCGAAAAAGAGCTGAAAAAACGCGTTTTTTAAAAAAAAATTCACGAATCATTAATTTAATACATTTCTGAAACAATTTCATTTGAAGCACCTTCAAATTTCGTCTATTCTGAAAAAAAAAAAACTTGAAAAAAAACCGGCACAACTGCACTTGTATACAAATACTCGTAAAAAATGGATTTAGGCCACTTTGGAATAATCAGCTGTTTTTTCGAGCCGGCAAAACAGCGCTCCTGAGCGAAAAAAGTAACGCCAGGTGTTGGGACAAGGTGATAAAGGTGTTAACCGACCTGTACCAGCAGATGGCGCTGCTAACTCAAAAATGATAAAAATGGACTTAGGCCGACTTGGAAAGGAACCCTTCATTTCATAATAATTTCTCTAGTTCAGCTTTTCTGAAAATGATTCAAAAACTAACGTTAAACTTCTCCCCCCCACCCACTCACCACATCATGGAGTAGCCCTACTTGCATAAAGTGGCCCGCCACCTGCCAGTTCATCGACCCGAGCCAGGACACCCTGTATACAAACGCGGAAACCATAGGCCAAACATAATTACCACGACGACGACGACGACGGACTTGAACTCGTCATCAATTTAATAAATTCGATTCCGAGGCGCGAAATTAAAACTTGAAAGTTGGTTCGCGTTTAATTTGACAATGACGACGCCGCCGCTGCCTTCGCTGACGTCGTCGCCACCGCCGCCGCTACAGCGAAAATCAAAACTCGCATTATCCGCGTCCTGAACTCGAATAAAAATCATTAATCTTAATTTTCAGCGTCGGCAAATCTCGAACTGCACGCCGCAGAAGGTCGCCTTTTTATAGCAGTCATTTTTAATTTCGCTCGTATTTATACGTACACTATAATACGTAAACGTTCGTATACTTTTCGCAGTGTGCCGCGGGCTTGCGGCGAGGCGAAGACAAAGACGCGGTCAAAAAGTCCATATAATACCGAAATACGCGACCAAATACACATTCTCCGCATCAGGTGTTGATTGCGCCGAACCACCCTAGTCGTTTATAGTCTTCATTTTGGGGTTCATTACACGAGGGTTGTTCCCTGAGACCTTGCCCCATACGTCCCTTCTTTTCCATATCCATACGTACGTAGAATAGACCGAGCAAAGATCATCGTTTAATTTTTATATATATACTTTTACCAGGACTACGACGACGACTACGACTCCGACAACTCGCACGTATCGATACATATTACATTATTTTGGCACAGCCGAGAGAAACTGCCACAGTAATTCTAACGGGCGACATGAATTATATGGTTGATTTTTCACCCACTCCCCCTCATCCCCTCTGGCCGCCGGATACACCCTCTTGGGTATACGAGAAAAGAAGCTACCCAGTACGTGAGGCATGGCACGAAATTTCTTCGTGTCTGCTACGAGTATATAGCACACGATTTTAGCCAACTTTCTTGAAACACATAGCACGGTGTATCATCATTTTTATCCTCAACGAAAAAAGATGAAGGAAAGAAAAAAATTCTCGACGAATCGTTTAAAATATTTAAAACGTTTACGACGACCAAGACCAACCCCTCGCAGCTCTGTCAATATGGTGTAAGTTTCCACTCAATTCGAGCCGGTCGTTTTCACCGACAGGGGCGAAAAAAAAGAACAAAAAACTCACGCAACAATGAAAATATTTTCGTGAATTATTAAAAAACTTCGTTTTGTATAAATAAACATCACTATTTTTTTCACTTCTCTTTTTATATAAACTCGACGAAAACAAAAACCTCGTACTAGTTATTATATCATCCAGTGTATATTTATACTATAAACTGGAAGCTAATTTTTCCACCACGACGACGAGGCCGAAAAATCATACAAAATAAACACTCGTAAAGATATACTCGTCCTCATCGTCGTCGTACTGGGTACTGCACAGCTTTACTTTTCTGACAGATTTCTTTCTCTGTTATTCGGTCGGAATCTCTCGCTTGCGCCGCTAAAAGCCTTAATTTATCATAATTTACACTTTTTCCAAGAAACGAGTCAATATTGGTGGTAGTAAAAAAAAATCGCCCTCGAATTCCACGTTCCCTCGCCCTCGAGCCTCGTTCAATGGACAATAAAAAATCAACCACATTAACGTAATTCTACGGCAAATAAATTTCAATTACCAACTTATATCGTTCGATGGGTCGTATTCGAGACGCTTTTTTTCTTCTTTTTCTTTTTCTCCATCTCATTCTTCTTTATACTTTAATAGCTCGGACGTTTATCCTGGGCCTATACCAATACATATCCTGGACACCCACGTCCTATACATCGATACTCGTGAGATTCTACATCCCTTTTGAGGCTTTGTCGATTGCAACGATACAATAATGTAGACTTTTATTCGTTGCAAACACGCTGCCACACTCACGCAAATATCTGATGTGAATAGAATTTTTCAATTTCATTTCAACCTCTAAAATTTTTTCATTTAAAAAAAAAAAATGAATTTTAGATTTGGAAAGTTTTTTTGATGAAAATGAATAAGAAATGAGGTATGTAGTTATCCCAACCAAGGATGAATTTTCAAGCTGGACAGGAAAAAAGCGTAACAATTTTTTGAAAGCATCATTATCGAATGAAAATTTATAAAAAATTCAACTTCCACTTGTTCATCATGGAAACAAATTATAATTTTTATCAATTTAAGGTCAATTCGATTAATATGTACATTTGGTGAGATTCTGTCATTCTGCGTGTTCCAGTGTGAATTTTTGGATCCTCAATAAGGTGGTCCTTATATTCGAAGTTGGTATTTTCCTCCCTCCCAACTCCCAAAAGTGGTGACCTCTGGTATGAAAATAATTCCCTATTTTTAATTTTTTCCATTTTCGAAAAATTCAGGCTGTGTGAGCCCATCAATTTTCAAAAATTTAATTAAAAACAAATTCACTGTAAAATTTTAAAATTTCAAGTTCTTATCTCTAAAAAATCTCTTTTGAGTAAAATAAACTCTCATGACGAATTTAGCCCCCCCCCCCCCCCATTGAAAACCAAGCTGACCCCCCTAAAATAGCTGAAATTTAATGTAAAATAGGTGTTTCAGCTATTCTAGGGGACCGACTTGGTTTTTTAGGAAGGGGGTTAATATCCTCGTGAGAGTTATTTTACTCAGAAGAGACTTTTCAAAATCGTTGGGACTTGAAATTTTTGAATTTTAAAAATTTTGCTTCGAAGTTGAATTTTTTACAAAATTTTGAAAATTGAGAAGCCCGCCGCAGCCCGAGTTTTTTAAAAATGGAAAAAATTAGATAGATAGCTTTTAAAAATGGGAAATTATTTTCTCACCAGAGGTCACTATTGTGAGGATTGCGAGCAGAAGAAATCGCGAATTTTTTTACTCATGTATTTAAGGACCACCCTTAATCCTCAATTTTTCAAAAAATTGTTCTGAAAAGATCAGCTAAATGAAATTCGACATTTACAAACACGACTTTGCCGCTCTCATGATTCTCTCAATAGAATACGAGTAGAAACCAATGATTCTTAAAATTTTCAAAGAAAGAGAGTAATTTCATAAATGCCAAGTTCAAGTGAAATGAACTTGACTACTTGACCAGGACCGCGGAACTGAAGTTACACTCCGTTCCAAAAGAACTCGTTCGTCTTCATCTCTTACCCTTCCCTACCCATACAAAAAAAAATTCCCAACAGCATTTCTAGATTAAATAACTGACACAGAACTAAAAATACCGGCTTCTATTATGATTAAGATCTGAAGTTAACGTCTTGAAGACTTCTTGTGGCCAGCAGGTGTAAAAACAGCAAGACGATTGTGCTGAGTTCTGAAAATACAGATTTTGCTATCGGTGAGTTTTTTTTTTCAACTTCATAAGACTAATTTCAAATCCAAGACTACTTTTAGGGTTCTACTGAACGGCTGAGCATTCGCAAATCATTCAGTTTGAAGGTAGGTAATTCGTGTTTTGAAAATATTGTCTCCGGCAGCAACAGAAAAGGAATCATTTCGAGGAGAAAGATCGAAGTGATCGACAAAACAGGTGAATAATAATTAAAAGTTTGGAAATACATGATTAAACTTCCATTAATTATACTAATTTTAAATTTAAAAACATTCAGGGCTAATCAACATTGTCACTTGGAACAAGCATTTTGAAGTTAAACGTGATGATTCTGTAATTGTGGATAATGGAAAAATTAAATGCTTCCAAAACGAAATTGAAGTACACGTTTCCGACGAGACATCAATTTATTTAAACGAAAATTCAAAGAAACTAATCGACTTAAAGCAATGGTAAACTCACTTTTATGAAAAACATAAAACATACTTAACAACTAATTCATTACAATTTTTAAAAAATTAATAGGAAAGATAATGAAGGATTCCTGGTGTGGCCCACATTTGAATTTCCGAAATCCACAAAAGATAATACGAATTCTGGTAAAATGATTTATTGAATTTTAAAATAATATTATTTTTAAAAAAATATTCATGATCTAGGTACATATTTGATATTTTCCAAATTTAAATAGCATCATACAACGACATTTCGTTTGTCAAAACGGCAACACCAAAAAGAAACAATAACTTATAGCTTCGATTTCAAATACGTATGGAACTGGAAGTACTCCAAAGTACGGAGTCTGTCCAGAAGGACATCGTCACGAATTACGACTTTTTAACTATCCGGCTGTCCGAGCAAATATCTATGCGTTTCCTGTTAGTGGATATTATCGAGATATCACACTCGGTGCTTTCCGTTATCCACCACGAACGAAGTCCAAAACCACCCAACTCTGGAAATAAACTTCAACTACTACAGGATGCTATTTCCGAAAAAATAAAAACCGAAAACAAAATATTGGAACAAGAAGAGGAGCTAGATTTTTTACGTAGGAAAAAAATGAGACTACAAACAGAAATAATTGAAAGGTAAATAAAATCGAATACTGCAAAGTAAATAAAATAGGTCCAGAGCTGAAACGTGAATCCGAGACCCCGACCGATCCCGCCTTGGAACGCCACCAGTTTTCCGAGGCCACCTCCCCACAACTGTTACAACTGCTCTGATCCTCGAAATTACGATTTTGAATGCCTGAATTGGGACAATGACGAATTATGTCATTGATTGGCGAGCGTCCGGTGTTGCAATAAAATTATGCACAGCTCTCAGTGTTCAATGTTCATCAGATAAGATTTCATGATTAATATTATTGTTGTCGGGTGTTTCCAGTATGATTAAAGTCCATAATATTGAAAAAGTAACTTATATGTACAATAATCCGATTAGTTTGTTAAATACATATTTTAAAAGGAGAAAATCCAAACAGTGAAAACGAAGATATTTATATGAACGTACTCCTAGAGCAGGGATATTTCACGATCTGTGGTGCTAATACAAAAAGCGATTCTCCAGAAATGAAATCTCAAACAACGAAATTAGATTGGAGTATTTTAGAATAGCTCCAGGCTATATTCCATAAAAAATTATGGTTTAAACAAAACATTACAAAAATGTTCATCAAATTTGAACCAAATCTCAGATTCATCGGTCGACAACAAGAAAGGTCATTTTGAAGAATTACATGATAACCTAAATGACCTATTCAAATCCATCAAATTTGAAATCCAGAACGAAGCAACGTTTCATCATGATATGTTTACAATGGTATTATTTTGTCAAAAGACATGTTTTCTGAAGCACGATTGCCAAAACCAAAAGACTAGATTTGTTGTTGTTAGATAAAAAGTTTGGATGTATTTTCAAATTCAAGTAAACTAGCGTCGAGAATGAATGTGATAAGTAGGTACTACATATTATGTATTGTTTGTCAATTAGGAATCAGGGTGTTAAATTCAAACTAATACATAGATAGCACTCGAGGAGACAAACAAAAACGTTAATATGACAGGTTGCCTATCCTTTGAATTGAAGGAGCCACGTGCTTTGCAAAACTCAAAATTTACCAATTTTGAAAAAACTCATCAAAAACACGAAAATGTTTGACTCATTTAAATGATGCTCATAATCCATAGTACTCGAGTAGACGAACAAAAAATGTTGTTAACTTATGACAAATTGCCTACTTTCAAGATTGAAGGGGCAAACTTGATTCAAAATCTCCAAATCTTGGATGCTTCAAATTTTGAGGATTCCAATTGGGTTTGCCACTTCAATTTTGAAGATGTGCAATTTGTCATAATAAAGTTTTTTGTTCGTCCGCTCAGGTTATACTATGGGTTATGAGCATCACGTAAATGATTTACTTGAACATTTTATTATTTTTGATGATTTTTTTTCAAAATTAATTTGTTATAATAAGGTTTTTTGATCGTCTTCTCAAGTGCTATCTACAGTTGAATTTTGGTTGACGATTTTTGTGACACCCTGTATAAAATTGATTCTAAGTGTTCACCTAGGTACTACATAGCAGGCAACCCAGCAACTAGCATCTGAGCAACCAGGAGAAACTGAGCAACTTTCAGATTTTTTATTAAAATATCC
Organism: Planococcus citri; assembly: GCF_950023065.1. Lineage (NCBI taxonomy): Eukaryota > Metazoa > Arthropoda > Insecta > Hemiptera > Pseudococcidae > Planococcus > Planococcus citri. The sequence goes on along the minus strand of NC_088677.1, from coordinate 61,591,086 downwards.
CTACATAGGTTTCACATGAGAAGTAGTGTAATATTGTGAATGTAACATGCCAAGTCCAAAAAAAGGAAGAATTTGTCAAAATATTATTCTGATAATGTGATAACAACGACTACAATTTGTTCAAAAATTTGTCATTTAATCACAAAACTTTTTAAATTTTGAATAACGTCATGAGTGATTTAATTTATTGTGAAAGCGCTTACGTACGGCAAGGTGGTAGAAAACGTTTGAAAATCAAAATCGAATTCTGCGACTCCGATGATGAATTCGATAATTGGGTAATTGAATCAGTTCCCGAAAAAATTGGGATACGCCAAAGAAGCACTTGGGTTCATCCCTGAAATTTGACTCGTATAGTGGACGCCGAATACATGAGAATATATTGTATCCCACTACGTAAGTACCCTGAGAAATTTTTCCGGTATTATCGTATGTCAATTTCAACTCATGATTATGTTTTGGAAACCATAAGAGAGGCCATCACAAAACATTCGATCAGACCATCTATATCGCCAGGCAAGAGACTAGCAGTAACTATCAGGTAAGTGATTGTCATCTATGCAAAACAGTTCTCTGTTGGTTGGAGAAACGATAAATTAAAATCAAGATATGAATAATTTCCTTTTTTTAGATATCTGTCCACGGGTATGTCTTTCGAAAGTATTGCTCAATATTTTCTGATGGACGAGTACACCATTGGTAATATAGTTCACGAAACATTTCGGTTAATGTTGTTTTATGTTAAATTGTAATGGCGAATTCGTTAATTAGTTCAATGTGATCCAAAGTATTAACGTAAATGTAATATTGTGTATGTCAATAAAATATGTGACATACAAAGTGTTGGTTTACTTATTACGGTTCACATAATAAATTCGTATTCGTATGACCAATGTTGAAGAAGAACTAGTTAGATAGGTTTCGTAGGAGTCTCAACTTATGAACTATTACTTGGTGAATTGATACCTATCTTGGTATAGATTGGGTCTAGGTCTTATTAAAAGTAATTCTCTTTCTATAATCATCATTTCTTTACAACGCGCGGCTCCACACTGAGAAAAATGTATAGTATAAATTACAATAAATTTATAGTAAACGTGCTCCAGTTTTGGAATTATGGTTGAAATTACTAGGTATAACTATAGTAAATGAAATACTATAATTATAATAAAAAATACTATAATATAGTATTTACGCGGATGTCGCCATATAATCGCGCTGCCGCTGATTACGTATTCCAGTTGTGAGCAAGAGCGGCTCGAGATCAACACTTGGCTAAGTACGGAAGCTACCCATAAATTCCCAGGCAGATTCAGGTATGCTAGCGAGATTGTACCAATAGTGGAGAGCTGTCGGCCGAGGTCGAAGGAGACGGGACTCCCGTATTTAAATACCCATCAACATTATGAGATAATAGCCAAGTTAGCGGAAATCACAACCGAGGATCGAGACGTATCGACGAAAAGTCATACCTTGTGAGGGGACTTCCGCCCAAAATCAATCCAGAGGCCCGTGAAAAGTCCAGACAACGAAGAGCTGAAAAGATCGAGAAGGAAATGACGAGATATCGCCGAGGTGGTGGAGCTCCAAGGAGAGAGGGGCGAGGCAGAGCAAGAGCTTACCATACGTAAGTATAGTATTTCATTTACTATAGTTATATAGTAATTTCGACCATAATGCCCAAACTGGAGCACGTTTACTATATATTATAATTATTTATACTATTCAAAGGCTATAGGTGGATAAGTATGGTGAATTTGCCCCCGAGAGCTTCAGGGTTGATATTTGCATGGAAGGTTGGTGCCCTTGAGAACCTTCCGTCACGAAAGTTTCAGACCCCCAGACCCCCCCGTTTTTGAGAAACCCCCCCTTTTCTAAAATTACAATAAAAATTTTTTTCTCAGCCCCATGCGAACCGATTTTTTTAATTTTTTGGTATGTTGTAAACATCCATAAGAGGCATCCCCACAAAAAATTTCAACCCCCTCCCCCCATATTTTCCCCTCAAAATGGCGTTTTTTAGTTTTGTTTGCCCGTTTTAGCAATGATCATGATTCGGCACAAAAATGCGAATAGCATTTTTAAATGTATTTTTGACTCCTACAAAACATATATTTTTTTCAAAAAAAAATTTTTGGTGGGCCGTGGTCAAAAATTGAAAAAACCAACAGAGGGGGTTAAAAATGGATTCTGGTGTAAATCATTGTTTTTGGTAAACAAGGTGTCGTTTCCATATGAATCGAACCCCCCGAACACGAATATGACGCCCAATCTTATGCTACCCTCATCCACACCCCTCCAGCGCCTCTGCCCCCTTCTCAATTTTTACTATATCAAAAGTTCAGCTATTTTCGTAATATTGGTGTCGTTTCCATATGAATCGAACCCTCCGAACACGAATATGAATTCCAATTTTTTGCTACCCTCATCCACACCCCTCCAGTGCCTTAGCCCCCACCTCAATTCCTACTATATTAAATATTGAGCTATTTTCATAATGTTGGTATCGTTTCCATATGAATCGAACCCTCCGAACACGAATATGAATTCCAATTTTTTGCTACCCTCATCCACACCCCTCCCCAGTGCGTCTGCCCCCAACTCAATTTTCACTATATTGAAAGTTCAGTTATTTTCATAACGTTGGTGGCGGTTCTATATGAGTCGAACACTCCGAACACGAATATGACGTCCAATTTTATGCTACTCTCATCCACACCCCTCGCGTGCCTCTGCCCCAACTCAATTTTCACTATATATTGAAAGTTCAGATATTTTCAAAATGTTGGTGTCGTTTCCATATGAATCTAACACCCCGAATACGAATATGAAGTCCAATTTTATGGTAACCTCAACCACAACCCTATACAGTGCCTCCGCCCCCACCTAAACCATAAATGTTTTCACCAACTCTGATCAATCTTCTACAAATAATTACTCGGGTTGTTATTACTTTTAAAAGTATGTTTCGCGAAGGTTGAAAACTCGTAAAACAATGACCATCGCAAGGGTCAAACTTTAACATCCAAGTTTAGAGGTTTCCATTCGTGCCAAAATGACACCCAGCATTATGAAAATAGGTTTAGCATTTCAAATGATAAAAATTGTCGAGCTGGCTGTAGCCTGAAAGGCGATGGATGAGAGTAGAGCTAAATTGCACTTCATATTCGTGTTCGGGGTGTTCGACTCATATAGAACCGACACCAACATTATGAAAATAACTGAACTTTCAATATAGTGAAAATTGAGTTGGGGGCAGACGCTCTGGGGATGGGTGTGGATGAGGGTAGCAAAAAATTGGAATTCATATTCGTGTTCGGAGGGTTCGATTCATATGGAAACGACACCAATATTACGAAAATAGCTGAACTTTTGATATAGTAAAAATTGAGTTGGGGGCAGACGCTCTGGGGATGGGTGTGGATGAGGGTAGCAAAAAATTGGAATTCATATTCGTGTTCGGAGGGTTCGATTCATATGGAAACGACACCAATATTACGAAAATAGCTGAACTTTTGATATAGTAAAAATTGAGAAGGGGGCAGAGGCGCTGGAGGGGTGTGGATGAGGGTAGCATAAGATTGGGCGTCATATTCGTATTCGAGGGGTTCGATTCATATGGAAACGACACCTTGTTTACCAAAAACAATGATTTACACCAGAATCCATTTTTAACCCCCTCTGTTGGTTTTTTCAATTTTTGACCACGGCCCACCAAAAATTTTTTTTTGAAAAAAATATATGTTTTGTAGGAGTCAAAAATACATTTAAAAATGCTATTCGCATTTTTGTGCCGAATCATGATCATTGCTAAAACGGGCAAACAAAACTAAAAAACGCCATTTTGAGGGGAAAATATGGGGGGAGGGGGTTGAAATTTTTTGTGGGGATGCCTCTTATGGATGTTTACAACATACCAAAAAATTAAAAAAATCGGTTCGCATGGGGCTGAGAAAAAAATTTTTATTGTAATTTTAGAAAAGGGGGGGTTTCTCAAAAACGGGGGGGTCTGGGGGTCTGAAACTTTCGTGACGGAAGGTGCTCAAGGGCACCAACCTTCCATGCAAATATCAACCCTGAAGCTCTCGGGGGCAAATTCACCATACTTATCCACCTATAGCCTTTTTCTCAGTGCATCTGGAATATAGCAAGTAATTAATTCACCATTCTAAATTATTAAGAAAATTTTTGAAAAATTAGGCAAAGACGTCGCCTCGATTTAATTAAAGGGGTAATCACTAGGGTGGGTCGTCATTCAATTTTTCAAAAATTTAATGCAGCCTAGCAAAAAATCATGGTCAAATGAACTTAATGAAGACGCAGGAGAAATTTCAAATTTTTAGATCAACTATCTAACCTCCCCAGTCTCTTGATGTCTTACCATTACCATCGGATTCGAACCATCTGAAGAGCTCTAAAGTTCATTTTAGTCAAGTTCAAAGTTCTTTCCTTCAAAATATGGTAATTTCGTAATAAGGATAAGAAATCACCAAGTTTGATCTGTAAGTGGTACATACATTTCTGAAATTGATATTACATATTTTTAAAAATTAACCTAATTAATAAAGGTCTTTGTGGCTGCGGTAATTTTAAAGGGGAAAATGGTGGACATCAAAAGATTACGTGAACCAGAAAGAAAAAGGATTTTTTCCGAAACATTGTGGAAGGGAGGCGAGGGAGGGGTGAGGCATCGATCTAAAAACTCAAAATTTTGTCTACGCCTCGTTGAGGTCATTCGACCATGATTTTTTGATAAGATCTATCAAATTCGAAAATTGAAAACCACCCCCACCTTAATCATTACTCATTCATTCATCAGATTCGTGCTCCTAATTTTTCAAAAATATCCAAAACATCATTCAAAAACTCACTTTACTACCCACTTGCCCACTTTTCGTTTCAATAAAACCTACACCTCTGATCTGACAACTTGATTAAGCGATTTATTCATCCCAAAATACATAACTGATCGAATCCAGAAGGGTGGTAAACCGAAACGACGTACAAGGTGAATCATTATACCAAGGAAACATATACATTACCGTATTTTTTTTTTTTTTTTTTTGCTACACCAGACGATTACAAAATTTCGTGGGTTATTTTAGTCGAAAAATGACGTATGGACGAGTAGATGAAATAAATGTTTGTTTTGGGTTTACTTGACGCTTTTTCAAATTATATATCGAGGGTGTTAACGAGAATCGTTTGTCGTTATACGATTTTCAGCACGACGACGGGACAAGAAGAAGGGTGAATGCAAAAGGGACCGGATCAGCGCGCCATTTATCGTAACATGTTGCCGAGCCGATTTCAGGCGTATGAATTTTCAACGAATTGGCGCACCGAGGATAATATGAAACACATTTGACAAATCGTCTTAGAGAACTACTAAATACACACTGCTCTCGATTTAGCAGAATTCTAATTCAACGCGCGGTATGGTACATACTACTATGGTAAAGTACTATATATATGGGAGCACAGTTAAAATGCGGCAAAATCAGCGCAACGAGTAAAATATCGCGATAATTTTTTATACATGAGATAGGTTTTTTCCTCTCTCTATTCCGCTATTACGCTCTCGAGTTCCGTATGAGGAAAATTGAACGCGTCGTCATAATACTCTACAGGTTTCATCGTGTGCACGAGTAGAATTTGTCGCCGCTGATAAATTGGATTTAACGCTTAATTTATTACGTTATTGGTGAGATTTTTCATTATTACGAGTACCAGAGTTAACTTGCTGTCGTATATTTATATTCAGTGGACGCGAATGAAACGAAAATCTAACATGTTCGATTGGTGTTTTTAGCCAACGAGTGTCTTATTTATGTAATGATGGTTTCTTTTTTTAGTCGGATTTTCATTTTCGTAGCTGAGAAATTTTGCAAAATAATTCGATCTTGATACTTGTTCAGGAGTTCAGGCATACTCGATCTACCCTGTTCAAAAGAGTTATCATTTTTTGGAACGTAAGTATTTTAATTTTAAAAAATAATACACACATCGCTTTAGGCTTCATTTTGTAAAAAAAAGACGTTGAATTTTGGATTATTGCAGGACCCGGATGAAAAAGCTGGTAGGCTTTTTTTTAGCGCTTTCAGGCGTTCTGAGACGCGCCAAATGTGAACAACTGAACACATAGCACATCCGGGATTTAGACGAAAATCGCTCAGGAAATTTACTATGAGTAGAGGACTTCGCAGGAAAAGTTTGAGCCCTGTAGTACTGCAGGAGACTGAATCAGGGGTCTTCAAAGTGGAGTTATTTTTGAAAAAAAGTGTAGTTTTTCACTATTTTGAGGCACTGTTGACTGTGCAAGACCCAGGTGACCCACTCGCCCAAAAAAAGTGCAATTTGAGATTCTGAACATTGATGACTTATCATCTTTGAAACTCAATACCACTTTCAGTCCTCTACAGGCAACCTAGAAGATTGATCGATAACAAAAATATCAAATTTCTTATCAATTTTGCGGCTTCTTTCAACGTTTAAAACTTACCTATATTTGGGGAAAACTACGCTGAATTCGAGCTTAGCAGGTCGAAATATCTCAATTACTACACTTTATACGGTCATTTGGATCAAATTTGACAAAATTCACTTTTTTTTCAACCTTAATTTTCTCGGAAATCCAACAAAACAAATGGGAAAAAACACGAATTGTGAAAATTTCATCAGAATGATCGTAAAGAAAGACGTTTATCGAGGTATTTCAATCATTTGAAAACAAATTCAGGATTACCTACTTCTTCTAAAATTCATGAGAAATCAAAGCATTTGCAATCGATAAACTTTTTACTTTCAAGTCGCTAGTACAGGAATAAAAGTATCTACTCGTAGGTAGTATTAAATCTGCTCCGGTTCCTTGTTGATTGATACATTTAAATCCGGAAAAAATTCAGGTGATTATTCAAATTCGTGTTACTACTTTTTGCTCACGTTTATCACAGCAGATGAGCAGAATCTATCGATTTTTGTTTTTTTTTATTCCCTTTTAAAAACGTACAATAAGTAATCAATTTTGTTTATTTTTTTTATACCTATTCAAAATTTATGGTAAACAAATTCGTTGAATTTTGAAAATGCTTATACTTTGATAAACTAGGCATCGTAAATGTTATCAATTTTAATTTATAGTTACCTACCTACACGGTTTTGCACGAATTTTCTGAAAATATGATCTTATTTGTTTTAAATTGCTGATTCTGGTTTTATCAAGTTCTGCAATGTTGTGTTGATTACCAACTTTGAAAAAATTTAATCAAGTGTTCGGTAATTTTTTTTAAATTCCTTTTTTAAAATATTTTATCAATTTTGCTGATTTTTTTTTCTCAACAGGGTTTAAATACCTATTGATGGAAAATTTTCATCGAATCTGAATATTTAATCGTATTTCTTTTTTCTTTTTCATTTTTTTCAGGTACCTAGGCCTACGATCTGCTCCAGTGCTCCGGTTCCTTGTTGATTGATACATTTAAATACGGAAAAAATTCAGGTCCACCAATGCCCGGACCCGCATCAACTCTCAACGGTTCTGCGATTGGCCAATAAAGGGCACGTTCGTCGTTTCGATTGTGTCACGTGAAAGATCCCTCTCTTTTGATGATTTCTCAGTATTTAATGAATTTTTCATTTTTTGAGCCTTTAAAAAGAATGAAGTCAACAGGCCAGACTGCACAATATGACGAGAAAAAATTCTTCATTTGCTCTTGAGAGGCCTCTTGAAACTTGGAAATTCTTTGTGATAGAATTGTGATTACAATCTCACAATGCGTGTCTGAAGAGCTCCATATAGCAACATTGCAGGCAGATTATCTGCTCCGGAAGCGTGGAAGATTTTAACGAAAGAATTGATTGATAACAAAGCTGAGGATCAGCTGTTTCGTGAATGTCTCAATTTCTTTGGAACAACTAGGGAAGATAACGCAGATACTGTGTCTGTTTTAGCGAGAATCAAGAAGCAGTACTGCAATTTTCCAGCTGGTACATATTTGTATACCTCAAACACTGCATGGAGATATCACCTTGGGCCAATCGCTTCACATCAAAAAAGTTATCAAGCGATTTGGAATGACTGGTTGCCTGTAACAACGCTGATGGAGAAAAGATCTATGTACGTCATTACATTATCTTAAAGGCAATTCCGTGTATGTCCATAAAAAAATTGTCTTTTTGCGTCACTGATAAGATTCTGGGATGCCCCGAAATGGAAAATTTGCACCTGGGTGCAGTAAAAGTGCACCACAGAAGATGCGCAAAGCTAGGTACTGATGTTCAATCAGGACTCAACGAACCCTTCCGAGCATATTATCCAAACCTTATCAGTGATATGTAAAATCGTACTTTTATAAGGACATGTACACGGATTTGCCTTTAAGGTAACAATTAGACATTAAACAATTGTCTGATTTTCTGTATTGATCAGCAGTAAGTGCGCTACTGTACGTTGTCGCCAGAGACACACATTTTGATATTTTTTTAAAATGTAGTTTGATTTTCAAATTTATGTTCATTTAATTAATTTTTGTCATTATATGTACAGATTATGGATAACAAATTGATAAATAAAGTGTTATTTGAGCACTTGAGAAGTCAAAACTTGGAAATCAAATTAAGTGAAAAAAGGTGGGCTACTGTACGCAACCTGTACGTCGCCAGAGACACACACTTTGATATATTTTTTTCAATAGTTCGATTTTAAAATTTATGTCCATTTAATTAATTTTTGTCATTATAATTATGTATGTACAGTTATGGATAACAAATTGATAAATAAAGTGTTATTTGAGCACTTGAGAAGTCGAAACTTAGAAATCAAATTAAGTGAAAACGTGAAAAACGAGCTTAACGGTTACATCATTAATTTCTGGAAATATGAAATCGATCAGTTGTCAAAGCCTTTGTTTGAAGAAAAATTGAAGATTAAATGGGAAACGACGGTGAACAATTGCAGAATCAGGTTCAGGCAAATCGAGTCGAATTATGAAATCTCAAACATACAATAAATACCAACAATGCCACGATAAGGGAGGCAGATGAAAAAATTACCAACCTCGAACACAGTATAAACAATAACAAAACAATACACACAATAAACGTCAAGGTACATACAATCACAAAACGCCCCAGCACCGGTCACTAATCACCAAAGATACAACATTGATACTGGCAACAGGATTATTCGCTGCTATTTCCAGAAAGTTAGTAAAGGCTTATCAAGGTTAATTAGTGTTTTAGTAAAAAAAATGGAATAGTTCAACACAAAAAAATGAGAGGTTTCTTTCAAATGAAGAATCATGGTTGAACCAGGAATTTACAAAGCCTACTCTCCGTAAAAAAGGAATACACGATATATTTAATATCAAGTGGAATTTAGGAATTAAATCAGTACTTTTACATAACTATGTATCATGAGTGATTTATTTTCTTTTTTTTCTTTTTTATGATGAAAGCATCTGTACAAAACACTCGAGCCAAGGAAGCTGATTCAGAAAAACTGATGAAGTGTAAATGCGGCTGCCACATGCTAATAAACTATGCTGATTTGGTGACCTCGTGGATTAGTAAACACCAGCAACTTGTAGCTGACTCCAATTGCGAATCTGAACTTATCGCTTGGAATGAAGCGCCAAAAGAAGTGATAAACGTTTATTGACTGAGCCCCTTAGGCCGCATGTTCGATTGTAGGTATATTCTGTGTAATTTCATCATTGTGAATTGCAGGGATGAAAAGCCTTAAAAAGAAACTTCGGCTTTTGGCTTAATTAAGTAGCTTGAAACAAAATTAAAACTTTTGGCTTTAGCTTTCAGCTATTTCGATTTTTATGGCTTGCTTTAGCCAAACTTTCGGCTTACAATGGCTTTCCCTTATATTTTCTGTTTTACAGCTTTTGGCTATATTTCATTAAGCTTTTAGCTTTAAATTTTGGTTTTAAACTTTCAGCTGATTCATCATCATCAACTTACAAAAAAAAGGAAATTAAAAATTACATCAGGTAGAATGGTAAGTACATTGATTTTGTAATTGGTGATAGTGGAGAACGTTCATTACCAAGGATCAATTTCATTTTTTTTTTCATGTCATTAAATCGCATCAACATAAACTTGAATGAAATTTTTTTCTTTTATTTCCTGTGAATTCAGAAAATTCAAATCTGCAAAAAAGCCCAAAAAATTAAACTTTTGGCTAGCTTTCGACTTGGAAAAAATGAAGCTTGCAAACTTTTAGCTTTTGGCTTAGTGCAAAAATCTGCCCAGCTTTCGGCTTTTCGCTAGCTTTTCATCCTTGGTGAATAGTAAATTTGTAGCAATGTTTCTTGAATAAACCAAATCAACTGAGTAGACCTACAATCAGGACTGAATTTAAGCGAGAGCTTGCATTAATCTCAAAATGTTTCTATGTAGTTATTGGAACAATGCCATTTTGCAGTTCGAATAATAATAAACAATTGCACACTGTATTCCATTCGACAAATTCCCATAAGTACATAAATTTAGATACACAAATTACTCAAACACCGCCATCCCCAACCTCGTCGTCTTAGCTCACTCTGTAAGTACATACACGCGACTAATTCGCGCAAGAAAATCTAATAATTTAAATCCATTAAAAAAACATTCCACACATCGAGTAAGAGTAAGCATAGGACGCTAGATGGGTGGCATGGCAATGGAAAATGGCAGCTTCAACTACCTATATGTATATACTTAAACTTGTACATACGACTTAATTCTAATCGCAGGTTCGCTTTAACATACTACTCGTATACGAATACAAAAGCTGTCACATGTACTTACCCAAAATTTCCACCGTATGTATTTGATCGGGATTATTACCGTCACTAATTTGACACACGTAATCCCCGGCATCCTGCGGCATTACGTCGCTGATTTCCAAATTATATCCGTCTACCAATCGAAACCTCGAATCTCTGGTCACCATCAAGGTGGCAGCTGTTAATACTGCGCTGCCCCTTCTCCATAGTAGAACGTAATTACCTAACAAAACGTATAAAATTACATTAGCAAATTATCGACAATATTAGATTTGCCTTTGAATAGAAGGCCGGGTGACCTCCTCGAAGGCGAAGGGATATTTAAATACGACATTTAACAAACTATGCATCTCGTCGCTTTGTACATATTTGTATGGGTCTTAATAAGATGAGTATCTTACAATTGAAAGGGCATCGGGGAGTGAATTACGTTTATTAATAAATCATAATCAGTCTTGAATCTATCACGTATAATACTTTTAACACTCGATCAATAAGGATTTAATAATAAAAACGTTATAGGAATTTTATATATTATGTATTATCAATTTGTACGATTGTTTGATATTATCAAAGTATTTAATTTTTCGTCGTCTATCATTTTTCTTTTTCGTTTATCTATTTAAATTACACGTACGATGATCAAAAACTCCTATTGGTGGTATGAAAACCTAATGTAATTAGCGGAGAAAAACAGCTGCTTGGGTGCATGTACATTTGGAGGGAGTGAGAAACCTCATAAGAGCTACACTATGACTAATTATTTCAACGTATTTAATCCAGCCTACGTAATGATGAGTTAGGTTATTGTCTTTTAGAAATTGTAAGCTTGAACTTCGTTTAACTCTGACATTGGTGAAATAACGACCGCTAAAACGTGATATTTTATCGTGAATTCTCGACTTTTTTAAAAATAATGTGTTTTCGGATCGGTGATATTTATTTTTTAATCGAAAATCGTCGTTTATAATTTGTGTATTTTTTTAGACTGAAAGTAAGTGTTGGAAATATTTATTCTGTTCGTCGTAAATATTTTTATTAAAGTATAGATTCTTTTTTTTTACAAAAAAAATTGGACAATGGTCATAGCTCGATACTATATGTTTGAACTGTTGTTTTTGATTCGTGAAATTCCACAAATTCTTCAATTTTGAAAATTGGCCATTTTGCTGTATGAGCTGATTTGTTTGTCTTTAAAAGTTGAAATAAAAAATAAAAAAAATTAATGCTTAACAAAATGTTTTTGAAAACTTGATTTTAAAATTTTTAAATTGTCTATGTCTATTAAGTTTAATATGTAATCCTCTAGTTTCTGAGATGAGAGCTCCTTTAACTTCCAATTAGACGACTAACGACTTTCATTCTGACCGATGACAATTATCTTTTCTGACTGTTCGCTCATTAGCTTTCAGATCGACTATCAAAGGCGTTTGTAATAAAATACCGTAGACTTGACGTTGATTTATCTGTCCAAGTAGGTCAGGGTGTCCACTCATTTCTGGAAATGATTTTCCCTGACTTTTCCAGGTTTTACAGGCCAATTTTTCCGTTTTTCCAGACCATTTTTTTTTCAATTTTCTATGCTTACCCCACACTTTAACTATAAAGAGGATTGCCGGGGGGGGGGGGGTAATTTTATTTCATAAGCTTTTTTTCGAACTGGATACATCTTTAGATGTAAAAAACAGCTAAGCTTCGATTACTAACTTTTTAAAATTAAAAATAAATATATAAATAAAACATGCATCAATTTTGGCCAATTGATATAGATACAATATTCATATGACTTATGAACATTTTTCTTCTGTTTTTGGGATTTTTAGAGACCTGAAAATGTGAAATTTGATTTTCTCAAAATGAGAAACAAATTGGCCCGAGCGAAGCGATGGCTAGAACTTTTGAAAATTTTCATTTCGAGATGCCTAAAAACGAGTTTTTTTGAATGCAAAGAGTTTATTTTTTGGTTTCTTAAATTTTAATATTGGAATGACGTTTTTTTGAAAGAAGTTACTTTTGAATAAGAAAAGAGATCAGGCTCAAGCATAAGCTTCTGGAAATTTGCATTTCGAGAGGCATAAAAATGAGGTTTTTTCATGTGAGGACAAGTAGTTTTTTTTTGGCTTTTAAAATTGTAGAATTTGAATGATATTTTTTTCGAAGGAAGTTGATTTTGACAAAGAAAACAGAACAGGCCCAAGCGAGGACGAAAGCTCTTGTAAAAAGTTGTACGATGTTTTTTTGTGAGGAGTTCATTTTTTGATTTTAAAACTTGATTTTTATTTTCTAGAAATGTTCATCTTGCTTCGAAAAAGAAAAGAAAATAAGCTCGAGCGAAGCGAGGGCAAAAGTTCTTGAAAATTTGTCTTTCGAGAAGTAAAAAATAATGTTTTCTTATCCAAAATTTGCAATCGAGCGTTTTTTCAAAATTCCAGGGATTTTGCGTGAAAATTACGAAATTCCCTGAGTTTTCCCTGACTTTTCCAGATCGACCAAATTCCCTGACTTTTCCAGGTTTTCCAGGCTTGTGGACACCCTGTAGGTACGTAATCGAACAAAAACTACGCCTGTTGTTAAAAATCACGATTTGTTTCTATCCAAACGACACCGGTCTTACTTTCTTAATAGGATTTCAGTTCTTTTAGAACTTTTGCATTAGTGGTAAATATAATATAAGCAAAATACACCCATTTAAAGTTATTAGGTATCGCAACGGAACCAGTATGAAGCTTACACTTTTTCGGGTGAAGTTGTCAGGATTCTATTGCATATTTTTCGAGTTAATTTTATTTTACAGGTTTCCTTTCGCTATACCGGAAGTTGCAACGTTATTGTTCATTATCTCATCTTACTATACCTACGAAACGTACACCAACCAAGTGTCTCATTTCAGTATCGATCATTTTCCGGCTTATACATACCTAATAAGGAAATATTTTTTTAAAAAAAGATTGAAAATTAGAATGCATTTCGTCAAAGCTGTATATTCAACTAATCATGTAAGGGTCATTGCAGAACAATCCTATACTTCTGCGCCCATTAGTACCTACATTATTCATTTTACATATTTTCGCCATGAGTTTCATCACGTCATTATGGGGAACTGAGATGATTACGACGTCTACCATGTTATTTTACATCGACCTTTTGATCCTTTTTAATATCCATATTTTCATAATCATTTCATACCGGATACACACTCAAACTTTGGTCAATTAAGTACGACAACCTACATCTAAAACTATTTTAATCGGTTACTGTGTTAATTGAAACCACGTCTTAGTTCTTCCTCGTGGGTGTATTTGGGAAATTTTTCATTAGAATTAAATATGTATATAGGTATTTACTTTCAGATTATTAAGAACCTATCCGTATTATGATTATTTGATTTCAAGTTGTTATTTAGAGTTGCAAATTTTTCGATCATCTATTAATTTTTTGGTTGTTTTTTTTTGTACTTGCAGTTATGGAAAAATACTGACATGATCTTAACGCTAATTATTTTTATGAAAATTTTATTCGTTGGAGCTGATGACATATCACATCCGTCTTGCAATTTTAATCCGTTGTGTACATGTTCGCAAGCCGTATCTAATCTTGGAATAGTCTCTTGTATAAATGTTCCATTGCCTAGAATACCTATTTATATGAATCGTTCTAAAATAAACAGTTTTCATTTAGAAAATAATGGATTGAAAGCGATAGAACCGTATTTCATGTCCGGAACAGGTGAATAATTTCAAAGAAAGATGTTCCTACCTAATTGAACTTTTATAAAAAATCAATATTAATATTTACCTACGATTTCTCTGCAGGACTAAATATGCTTAAAATTAGTCAAAACCCATTATATGTTATTCACGATGATACGTTAAAAGGACTAGAAATTTCGTTGAGAGATTTGGAATTGAGTTATTTGAAACTCATCCAGGTGCCTCATAATGTACTACGTTCGTTGCAGAAGCTTCGTACTTTGAATTTATCTGGTAAAATTTACGTTTTTTATCTTTATTGATAGGTATTGTAAGTTTTGATGGAATTAAATTTTAATTTTTTGCAATAGGTAATGAAATATCGGATATCGGTTCGAGCAATTGGGTATCGGTTAGAAATTCTTTAGAAAATTTGATTCTGAGAGAAAACGCCATCACATTTATTCCGAGAAATTCGTTCGAAAGATTTCCCGAACTGAAAACATTAGATTTATCGAGAAACGCTTTACGAGACATGGATCCCGACGCATTTTTCTACCTTGCTGCTAATTCAAAACTAGTCCATATCAATTTAGCTGATAATCAATTATCTTACATACCTTATGCTCAAATGCAGCATTTGAAGTGAGTATACATTGATTATTTTATGTGTAAAATTAATTTATGAAATTAAAAAAAAATCAAACTTAAATTTTTTTAAATGTGTTTTTTTTTTTTTAAAGAAAAGATTACTTTGACATTTTGATTTATTTGTAATTTTTTCAATTTTATTTTTCCACAGGTCTCTGAAGACGTTAGATTTAAGCTACAATTTCATCACGAGTATCAACGCCATTTCAGAATCAACTAGAAGCGGTATTCAAACCAAGTTTTCACTAAATTCGTTGCATTTAGGATATAACAACATAAAAACCCTATCCGAAGAAGACTTTCAAAAATTTGCTGTCATCAATCGAACTTTTTTCGATGGAAATCCAATTAGCAAGATCCAGGTGTGTATCTATCTAGCTAAAGATAAACCATCGTGTACGAGTAGTTGCAAAGCTGATTATTGCAGGAGCGCTTTTAAGTTGTCTAGGTATGGGAAGGATATTTACACGAGCAAATGAAGCAAAGCTTGCGTGATACAAAATACGTTTGTATTTCTTTTCTTTATCAGTTCGGCTTAAGGAGCAATTGCACATCCCTCCCCCCCCCCCACGATCCTCCAGGAAAACTTATTTTATACGTTTTGTTAGGTAATTACCTTCTACTATGGAGAAGGGGCAGCGCAGTATTAACAGCTGCCACCTTGATGGTGACCAGAGATTCGAGGTTTCGATTGGTAGACGGATATAATTTGGAAATCAGCGACGTAATGCCGCAGGAAAATCATCACCTTCATCAAGAAACATAATCTAGCAAGCTCTACATAAACCTCCTCACGAAAGGTGTAATAATCTAGTACGAGAAAAACACGAAAAAAAAATTTTTTTAAATAAGTAAATAAATCTGGAATACATTTTTTTTTAATCCCAATAAAACCAAAAATTGTAAAGCTAAATTCAGGATTTTTTTTTTGAATTAACGAAAATAAAAAAATCAATTCATAAATTTATTTAATAGATTAAAAAAAATAATTTCAACTCAATTGAAATAATTTTTTTTAAAGGCTATAGGTGGATATTGGATAAGTATGGTGAATTTGCCCCCCCCCCCCGAGAGCTTCAAGGTTGATATATCTGCATGGAAGGTGGGTACCCTTGAGCACCTTTCGTCAGGAAAGTTTCAGACCCCCAGACCTCCCCACCCCCCGTTTTTGAGAAACCCCCCGTTTTCTGAAATAACAATAAACATTTTTTTCTCAGCTCCATGTGAACCGATTTTTTAAATTTTTTAGTATTTTTTTAGTATGCTGTAAACATCCATAAGAGATACCCCCCGAAAATTTTCACCCCCCCTCCTCCCATATTTTCCACCCAAAATGGAGTTTTTTTTAGCTTTGTTTACCCTTTTTGCGGATTCGGCACAAAAATGGGAATAGCATTTTTATGTGTGTTTTTGACCCATAAAAAACATATTTTTTTTTCAAAAAAATTTGAGGTGGACCCTGGTCAAAAATTGAAAAAACTTACAGAGGGAGTAAAAATGGATTCTGGTGTAAATTACTGTTTTTAGTAAACGAGGTGTCGTTTCCATATGAATCGAACACCCCGAACACGAATATGACGTCCAATTCAATATTACCCTCATCCACACCCCTCTAGTGCCTCTGCCCCCACCTCAATTTTTACTATATTAAAAGTTGAGCTATTTTCATAATGTTGGTGTCATTTTCATATGACTCGAACACTCCGAACACGAATATGAAGTCCAATTTTATGCTACCCTCATCCACACCCCCTCCAGTGCCTCTGCCCGCGCCTCAATTTTTACTATATATTAAAAGTTGAGCTATTTTCATAATGTTGGTGTCATTTTCATATGATTCGAACACCCCGAACACGAATATGAAGTCCAATTTTATGCTATCCTCATCCCCCGCCAGTGCCTCTGCCCCCAACTCAATTTTCACTATATTGAAAGTTCAGATATTTTCATAATGTTTGTGTCGTTTCCATATGAATCGAACACCCTTAATATGAATATGAAGTCCGATTTAGCTCTACTCTCATCCATTCCGTTCCAGGCTACAGCCAGCTCGTCAATTTTTATCATTTAAAATGCGTAAACCTATTTTCATAATGTTGGTGTTATTTTGGCACGAATGGAACCCTCTAAACTTGAATGATAAAGTTTGAACCTTGCGATGGTCATTCTTCTAGTTATTTTTAGCAGTTTTTGTATGTCGTTCAGTTTTCAACCTTCGCCCCGAAACATACTTTTAAAAGTAATAAGAACCCAAGTAATTATTGGTAGAAGATTGATCAAAGTTGGTAAATACATTTATTGTTTAGGTGGAGACGGAGACACTGTAGGGTTGTGGTTGAGGTAAGCATAAAATTGGACTTCATATTCGCGTTCGGGGTGTTCGATTCATATGGAAACGACACAAACATTATGAAAATTTCTGAACTTTCAATATAGTGAAAATTGAGTTGGGGCAGAGGCACTGGCGGGGGATGAGGATAGCATAAAATTGGACTTCATATTCGTATTCGGGGTGTTTTCTGAGTCATATGAAAATGACACCAACATTATGAAAATAGCTCAACTTTTAATATAATAATAATAGCAAAAATTGAGGTGGGGAAGAGGCACTGGAGGGGTGTGGATGTGGGTAATATTAAATTGGACTTCATATTCGTGTTCGGGGTGTTCGATTCATATGGAAACGACACCTCGTTTACCAAAAACAGTGATTTACACCAGAATCCATTTTCACTCCCTCTGTAAGTTTTTTCAATTTGTAACCACGGCCCACCTCAAATTTTTTTTTTGAAAAAAATATATGTTTTTTAGGGGTCATTTTTGTGCCGAATCATGGTCATCGCCAAAACGGGTAAACAATGCTAAAAAAAACTCCATTTTGGGTGGAAAATATGGGAGGAGGGGGAGTGAAAATTTTCGTGGGGGTATCTCTTATGGATGTTTACAGCATACTAAAAAAATACTAAAACATTTAAGAAATCGGTTCACATGGAGCTGAGAAAAAAATGTTTATTGTTATTTCAGAAAACGAGGGGTTTCTCAAAAACGGGGGGGGGGGTGGGGAGGTCTGGGGGTCTGAAACTTTCCTGACGAAAGGTGCTCAAGGGTACCCATCTTCCATGCAGATATATCAACCTTGAAGCTCTCGGGGGCAAATTCACCATACTTATCCAACTATAGCCTTTATTTTTAATTTCAATTTTTATAATATTTTATGAAATGAAATGTTGAAAATTTCTAAAAGTATTGGTTTTACTATTTGACATTGCCTAAATCAGGGTTTGAACCTCCCTCAGGAATAGGAATTTTAGTGACAAATAAGAAACTACGTAGGTACAATTGAAGAAAAAAGTGAAAACGTGCATAAGTTACCTTCCCTTCATTTTTGATTTTTGAAATTCAAAATTTAAAATTGAATAAAAAATTTTTACTATCACCGATGAAAATGTTTGCATTCGAATAACTTTCTTGATTGCTTTTGTTTCACAGATCGGAGCTTTTCAAACGACACAAATTCACGAACTTTCATTCAGCGGTTGCGGATTAATTCAATTTCATCCAGATATGATTAAAGGATTGGAGAAGCATCTTCACGTGTTGGATTTGTCAAACAATGATTTATCGTCGTTGGATTCTAATCTGTATAAAAATTTTCTAAATTTGCAAGAAATAAGAACTAAAGGAAATAGAATAGAAGACGGTACGATTCCCGAGTATAATGGTGGTTTATTAGGAGTAGAATTTGGCGGAGGAAAACGCCTCAATTGGCAAAACTTGTTACGAGATTTAGGCAGGTTTGTCACCCAACTTTGTACCTACACCTGATATTTTGGTAAAATTGTTATTATAATCATCATTGATCTTGTATTTTAATTTTTGATTCAACTTTTTCAGAATAAAAAGTTTAATTCGAGTTTCAATATCGAATGTCGATATACCCTACTTATCCTACGACAGCTTCATCGGATACGGTTTAGGAGTAGAAGAAATGAGTATTACTAACGCGGAATTGAAAATCATCCATACTCAAGCGTTCATCAATGTCAGAGGATTGAAAAAATTAGACCTTTCGAATAACTTGATAAATAACGTACACGAACACGCTTTTGCAGAGGTGAGATAATGTAAGTTGATATAACGAAAATTTTTCAAAACACGTAAAAAAGTATTTCAAAAAACGTTAATTTTTCCACCACAGATTGGGCATTCTCTGTTAAAGTTGTATCTCTCGAACTCGTTTGCCAAGTCTATGAAGACATTTCCCTATGAAGCGATGCAGCCTTTGAATAGTTTACGTGTATTGGACATAAGTTTTAATAATTTCGAGATACTACCTACCAATTCTTTTCACGCGATGCCGGATTTAGAGGTCTTACGTGCTCACGATTGCCGTTTTCGAGCTTTATATCCGGATACTTTTTTGGTAATTAAGATGAAAATAATAAATAGGTTTTACCTACTCAAGTGTATGAAATGAAAAAAATTTATCGCGAATTAAAATACTTACAGGCTGACGTTCACGTTAAATTGAAAGAAATATCGTTATCTTTCAACTACATCGATTTCTTGAAAACATCAACTTTCATCGACCTACCAGAACTGCGATATTTAAACCTCGAGGATAATTCCATCAATACAATCGAATCCAAAGCGTTTGCTAATTTGCCGGAATTACGATGGCTATACTTGAAAGGGAATAAAATTTCGTTTATTCATCCAGAAGCGTTTGAAAATCTACCCCAGTTGGAATTATTAGATCTTTCTTTCAATAATTTGAAAGATTTTGATTTCATTACTCTCGATCAAGTAAGTATCGAAGACTTTGTTTATCTTTACAGTTATTCTATCGTAATTACGATTTTTTTTATTTAGGTCGGATCTTTAGCATCCCTCAGTTTGAATTTAAGCTTCAATGATCTCAATAATTTACGAACCTATTCTCAAGAGAATGACGAAGAAGAGTTTTCTGCAAGTGTTAAAGTAAGCAATATACCTACTTAATCAACCTAGCAGAATTTCAAAAAATGTTTACCTACTCACTGTCAAGCTTTTTTAATTCTTGAATTATACATATGATCTTTGCCAGATTTTAGACGTTTCAAGTAGCAAAGTGTTCGATATTTCGAATACGTTTTTCCTTCCATTGGAGTCCAGTTTGACCCATTTATACGCGTCAAAAAATTATTTAACCAATGTCAGCGAAGATGTGTTTGGAAGTTTGAGTCAGTTACAAGTGCTCGATTTATCTGACAATATAATACAAACGGTGGAACATAACGCATTTCATAAGATAACCAAGTTACAGGTACCTACCCTAAATCAAAATTTATTATTATTTTTTTTTTTTAATAACTAAACCGAAGTGAAATTCTTTGAACAGATTTTGAACTTGCGAAATAATCGAATCAGAGATATCCACCCAACTCTATTTGCGTCGATGAAAAATTTACGAATTGTGGACTTATCAGACAACGAATTGAAATACCTGCCTGAATTACTATTCCGAGACGATTCTTTAGAAAAAGTATCGATATCACAAAATGAATTCGTGAAAATTCCGTTCAAATCATTTTCACCCGATGCTGCGGGTTCGCTTCGAGAATTTGACGTTTCTCATAATATCATATCATCTTTTCATGCTCCAGATTTGTTTTCTAGATTCAAAGTAAAATACTGACCTACTTACTTACCTATCCATTTTATGAATTGAAAACGAGACTATTCAATATTCATGTTGAACATTTTTTTAGTCAATGATCTCATTAGATGTTTCCTACAATCGCTTAACTCGTATAGACGATTACGTATTTAGACCGCTTACTAATCTGAAGTATTTGGATTTGAGCCATAACAAATTCTCTCAATTGATGCAAAATGGCCGTTTCTTTCACGGAATTGAAGAAAGTCTCATATATTTAGGAATGAATAATAATTCTTTGAACGCGGTAATATTTTTCAAAAGCAATATTTGTAGCTATAATGTGTAGTAGGATATACTATATATGCGGGTGGCCCTTATTATTTTGAAAGTTGGAATTCCCCCCCCCCCTCCCAACACCCAAAAGTGGTGACTGGTGATTCCATATTTTTATTTTTTCCATTTTCGAAAAACTCACGTTGAGGTGGGCCCCTCAATTTTTAAAAATACAAATTAACTTTAAAATTTTAAAAGTTCAACATTTCAAGTTCTATTATCTCTAAGAGTTCTCTTTTTAGTAAAATAAACTCCCATGACGATTTTTGTCTCCTCCCTTGAAAACAAAGCTGACTCCCCAGAACAGCTGAAATTTCCAGTAGCTTAGCTGGGAATGGATTTTGGATTTTACTTATCAGATCACTCAGAGTTGCAGCGAATGCTTCCTTATTTGAGAAGGCTCGAGCAGATGAGGACCAGAAATTCCCAACTAAGTATCACGAACTTCCCAACTGGCCCCCAGTTGGCTAAAAAAAAGTTCTCAAGTTGGTTTTTGTGGGGGGGGAGGAAGAGCGGGGGGGGGGGGGATTACAGATTTTGTGAAATAAAGCTGAGAATTTTTGCCTAAAGTGAAATAAGCAAAAAAACGTCATTTTTTACTTATAGCTTTAAAAATTCTCTTATTTCCACTTTTGGAGATTCTCGTTTTTCTTTTTCAAATTTTTGGAAGCTTTTATGGTGTTTTTTTCAAAGATATGATCGATGCGAACACTAAAACTTTCGAAAATTTGTACTTTGAGGAGTGAAAAAACAATATGTTTAAGACGATGTTTTTTAAACGAGAAGTTTAGGGCTTTGAAATTTTAAAATTTGAATAACTTTTTTCCAGAAATTTCTGGGGCAAACGCTTTCAGAAACTGTACTTCGAGAAGAAAAAAAATGTGTTTTTTTTAACGGAGGAGTTTATTGGTTTAAATATTTTTTATGGATAGGTACCTATTGAGAAAGTTCAATTTTGAGATGAAAAAACAAAAAAGACCCGAACAAAGCGAGAGCTGAAGTTTTCGAAAATTTAATCTATCAATAAGAAATGAATTACCTTTTACTTTTTTGCATAAGAATAGGTCAATTCTTCTGCCTTTGACATTTTCCAAAGTTAAAACAGATGATTTATGTTCTTGATGCAGAAATTCAGAATTAAACAACTATTTAGACCCGATCAAAGCGAGGGCAAAAACTTCCAAACAAGTTCCAAAAAAAGTTGTATTTTTGCTGATTTTTCAATTTAGATTGAAATTTTTCAACTATAATTTTTAGTTTACCAACCATGTTCTGTAATTTATCAAAAAATCACAATTTTTCCAACTCATTAGTCAAATTTTCAGCCCCCTCCCCACTAGATACGGTCCTGTTATCATCGTAAAAACATTGAAACATCGTTTATTGTAGAGTAAAAATATCATTAAAAATTGAAGACATTCCAAAATGTGGGAGAAAAAAGGAATACGAAATATTTTACATTAACGATAATTGAATTAAATGTTTGAAAACAAAATTAAACAGTGACCATTTTTGATCGATTTTGTACCTTGGTGACTTTTGGTGAATCAGTCACCAAAAAGTCATCCAAACATAGAATATACATTTTCGACTGTCTGGTGACTTGTTGGTGACAGATTCATCAAGCAGTGACAATTTTCAATCGATTTCGTACTTGGTGAATTTTGGCGAATCTTGGTGCCTTTTGGTGAATCTGTCACCAAGAAGTCACCGAAACATAGAAGATTCATATTTAACTGTATAGTGATTTCTTGGTGACAGATTCACCAAGCAGTGACATTTGTGATCGATTTTGAACTTGGTGAATTTTGGTGAATCATGGTGACTTTTGGTGAATTTTAGTAAATCTGTCACTAAAAAGACACCCAAACATAGAAAACCAATATTTGACTACCTGGTGACTTCTTGGTGACAGATTCACCAAGCAGTGACCATTTTTGAATGATTTTGAATTTTGTGACTTTTGGTGCATCTTGGTGACTTTTGGTGCATCTTGGTGACTTTTGGTGAATCTGTCATCAAGAAGTCACCCAAACACAGAAAACTAATACTTGACTGCTTGGTGACTTCTTGGTGACAGATTCACCAAGCAGTGTCCATTTTTAAAGGATTTTGAACTTGGTGACTTTTGGTAAATTGTCACCAAGAAGTAACCAAAACAGAAAATTCATATTTGACTGTCTAGTGAATTCTTGGCGACAGATTCAGCAAGCAGTGACTATTTTTGAATGATTTTGAATTTTGTGACTTTTGGTGCATCTTGATGACTTGTGGCGAATCTGTCACCAAGAAGTCACCCAAACACAGAAAACTGATATGTAGGTACTTGACTGTTTGGTGACAGATTCACCAAGCAGTGTACATTTTTAAAATATTTTGAACTTAGTGACTTTTGGTGAATTGTGGTGAATTTTGGTGAATCTTTCACCAAGCAGTGACCATTTTTGAAGGATTTTGAACTTGGTAACTTTTGGTGCATCTTGGTGACTTTTGGAGGAATGTGGTGAATTTTGATGAATCTGTCGCCAAGAAGTCACCCTAGCTCAGAAAACTAATATTTGTCTGTCTGGTGACTTAATGGTAACAGATTCATGAAGCAGTGTCCATTTTTGAAGGAATTTCAAACTTGGTGACTTTTGGTGCATCTTGGTGATTTTTGGTGTCTTTTAGTGCGACTTTTGTTGAATTGTCACCAAGAAGTCACCAAAATATATAAAGTTCATATTTGAATGTTTGGTGACAGATTCACCGAGCAGTGACCATTTTTGAGGGATTTTGAAGTTGGTGACAGTCACCGAAACATAGAAAACTAATATTTGCCTGTCTGGTGACTTCTTGGTGACAGATTCATCAAGAAGTGTCCATTTTTGATCGATTTTGTACTTGGTGATTTTTGATGAATCAGTCACTCAAACGTCTTTGATACATTAGAACATTTGGAGTTGATCATCAGGTGATTTCTTGGTGACCCAACCGCAGCTCAAGTTTTTTAAAAATGAAAAACAAAAAAAGTAGGGAATTATTTTCACACCATAAGGTTACGACTTTGAGAGTTGGGACTTGGGTGTAGAAGAAATTTCAAATTTTTTCCATCATGTAGTCAAAGGCCACCCTAATGTATTTGTATATGTATAGGTACCATGTACTACCTACACTGACAAAAGCTTCCATTCGCATCGATAAAAATTTTACAACTTTTTTACAGACTCCAGATTTCCCTTTGCCGAAATTGATTCATTTGCATTTATCCACCAATAACATATCATCTTTCACTCCAGAAACTGTAGTAAATCTTACAAATCTGCGAGTGTTAGATTTAAGTGATAACAATCTCACCTCGATACCTGTGCTGATACTGTCGTTGAGGAGCTTGAAATCGTTGAACTTATCCAGAAATGCCATCAAAGTGTTCACTAATAACAGCCTACTTAGCGGCTTTGAAGAATTGAGAGAATTGGATATTAGCTATTTACCTCTCGAAACGTTCGAAGTAGGTACATGCAAATATGCATACCTATCAAAGAATTTCAAGTTTAATGTGTTAACATTTTCGCTTATTTTGTTTTCGCGAACAGACTGGCACTTTAGGTAGATTAATATCTCTAATAACGTTGCATATGAACACCTACTCCGGCGTTGATAAATTCAATATACCGAGAATTCTTCTAAAAAATTTGGCTCTTGAAAATTTATGGCTTACGGTAAGTATAGGTATTTGAAAAAAATGGGTGGAAGATTTTTCATTGATGTGAATTTTTATTATTTCAGGTGACTGTGAATAGATTAAATGGTGAGATGAAAGGGCAGTTTCCGAAAAAATTGAGAAATTTCGTATTTCGAGGAAGAAATTTACAAAGTGTCGATTCCAAAATATTGGAGGTGAGTATTTATTTATAGGTCAATTTACCCAGATTACAAATTCCAATTTTTTTTTCACATAATCTATTGGTTGTAGGGAGTTACATTCCCGAAAATCTCTCTCAAGTTTGAAGGAACGCGATTGGAGAGCTTACAAAGCGATATTTTCTGGAATATGCCAATGGTTCGTAATATCTCCGTTGACGTTCGAAACAATTCTTTGAAAATTATGCCCAATCCGTCCACTGGAACTACACTCGGTTCTTATAATCGCACATTTCTCATCGATCTAAACTTATCGAATAATGAGTGGATGTGTGATTGTTATATTGGGTAAGAAATTAATACCTTAATATTGTTTGTTATGTCAAGTTTTTGAAAAGAAATTGTTCTAATTTTGGTTTCGATGATTTTTGTTTTTTTTTTGTTTTTTTTTTTTTTTGAATAATTTAGGTGGATAGAATTATGGAAACGAATGAAAAGACAGTTATTCTGTCGATATCTCGATTTCTCCGAATCGAAAGAATATCACGCTTGTTTAAGAACTAAAGACGATTTAAGAAGAACGACTTGCTCAAATAAACCTTCTTTACTGATTGATGTCATGAAGGTTGAATTGGAATGTGGATGGAGCCGAAGTTCCTATGTTTTCGCTATCAAAATCCCTTACATCATTCTTCCCTTAATTTGGATTTATACTAATTTATTTTGATAGATTAGATTTCGTACGAAATATTGTATTGGTATGTATTTGATGCGAATAAATTTTTTTAATGAAATATTTTTATTCGTATCGTCGTTGTCGAAAAAAGGGTTCTTTTACCTTAAAAGAAGTGGGGATGACCTAGAAAGCTTAAATTAGGATATGATGATCACATATGGGGGTACTGACCATGCAATGGCATGATTTTGGATCCTCTTTATCCATTTGAGGCCATATTATGCCCCTCCAAAAAAGTGACTTTTCTGTAATTTTCAACTTTGACTCTCCCTACTTCAGGGGTCAAGTTTAAGTTCGAAAAGAATCCCATTCCCCAATTAGAACAGGTTCCAAGTCATAAAATGTAAAATTATTAAAATCACGTCACTTTGAGGGGGTTGTTGCGCCACGCCTTTGGGGCTAACGAAGGGGGTTCCTTTCGATCAACGCAGATAAGTGTTGATGTTGTTGTTTACAATATACATTGTACATATATCTCATCGGTCCTCTTCTATATCTTTTTACATACAACACAGACAAATTGTACGTAGCTCACGAATTTTATTAAGTTTCGGTTGATAAGAAAAAATATTCGACAGCTCGATAATTATACCGGAATCTTAGCATCGCTGTTACGCTGTTTTAAACATTTTTCAGCTGAAATAAGAGTATAGAAGGAGAAGTAGTTAGAAAAAAAACAGCTCGTTTTTTGCCTCGGTAAAACGTTTTTCTTCTTTTCAGCTTTTTTTTTTCTTTTTTTTTTTTTTAGTAAATTTGTAATCAAAAAACAAGGTATGCGTTTAATTGCTTTTAACTTTGAAAAGGGCCTAGTCGTTTGCTTTTATAAAAACCCTTTTTATTATATTATTAAATTGGTTGAGAAAAGTTTATTATGGCAGTTTTCAAAAGATCCGAGTGAATTTTCCAGCTAAAATTGTATATTCTTCCTCAATGTTTTAAGATTATTTTCAATAAAATCACAGCGCAGGCAAGTTTTTCATCGCAGACGATGAATTTTCTTTCTGTATAAAAACTTTCTCGGCGGGGTGTTCCCCCCTCCCCATTTGCACTTTCGCCCGAGCTTTTTTGTAATTTTACACTCGACGAATATTTCTCGCTAATTTTTTCCAAATGTGTGCAGATAAAGAGCCGCAGCAGTCGTTTGAATGGCGACCTTTTTCTCCTTTGATTTACCTACTAAAAATACGTACCTACTTTACGCGACCCCTTGTTAGCGCGATCGAGTCGCGTTTTCCTTTTCAACTATAGGTACTAATTCTTAATATTTGAGAATGACGACGAAGACGTAAACGAAGAAGACGTGTAGGCGTTAATTATTTTATAAATGGATGTTTACCTTAGATATTTTCCTATACTATACCAGATTCTCGGTTGAGCGTCGTAAGTTTTTCTTCTCGAGTTATTTTCGTGTCTCGTTCCAGAGAGACTTATGAATAATAAGATGAAGTTTTTAAACGCCGAGAATATATACTTATATTACTTACGCTGATACGCGCCCAAACACAAGCAAGTGAATCAAACTATAGGTATATGAGGTACCTTGAAAACGACTCTATAAACTTGGGAAATTTTTTCACAAAATATAGCTACTCGTAGTTGAAATTTTAATGCGAGATTATTCCACGTATGGAATTTTAATCGGATTACGATTAATTGCGAAGCGATCTGCATGATTTATACGTCTTTCAGAGTAGCTAAATTAGCATGTTTTTAGCTAAAATGAAAGTATGAAAATATTGCCTGGGATACTTAAAGGTTCCTTTGATGGGCTAAAATTGGTCATACGTATAAAGGGTGTAAAAACACAATGTTGTGAATTTTTTCGTCTTTGAAGTCGAAGAAAATCGAGTAGGTATAATGTAAGAATTGGAAAAAAAATTTCAGACATTTTCAACGAAGGGAAATATTAAGATCGATTCGAGTTACTTTGTGGACATGGAGCAAAAAATACTGGCAAAGGAATCGAAATTATTGTATCCGAAATCGAAAAAAATTTCAGATAAAGAAAATGTTAAATTGCAGTACATAATATAATACATAGGTACATACAAATAATATGGACGGCCTTTTCAAACCACAAAAGTTGTCTCGTTACATCAATCAAAATTCGAAAGTAAAGAGAATTTAGCGTCTATTAAACATAATCCAAGGCCACATACTGAGTTGTCCAAAAATAACAGGTTTTGATTTGTTTTGATAAGCCAAACTGGGAAAAAATTCCCCTTAGTTAAAATTGAATAACAATCGAAAAAATTTGCGTTTGAGTTATTATTTCAATGCGGAATGAAAGATTCTCTCGTGTTTCATTGAAACAATCACGTAAACGTAAATTTTTCTAATGATTATTCTATTTCCAAGCAGAGAATTTTATCTCCTTTATTTCTGATAAAATAAAAATCCCTTATTCTTGGACACCCGGTACATCCCCCCTCTCCTACAAACAGTCTTCAAATTCAGAATTTCATTTTGTTTTAAGAAAAAATCAAGCCGTCTATGCTTTCTCGCTGATTGGCTGCTTTAGTGCGCTTGGATTTTTATTCAAAGAGCCGTCCACATTAGGCATAGATTTAAAATTAATTTTTCAATATAAAAATATCTGAAAAAAATTTGGAGACCATGAAAGACGCAAAAATTACAACAGTTCAGCATTTTGTATTAAGTCAGGAATTTTTACCCACATGACGATATGTCTTGTGCAATTAATGATGGAAACCTTTCTTGTGGCAAATTTCACGTGGAATAATTTTTTTTACTATGATATTTCTCGTAAACGTACAATAAATTTCAAGAGAAAAAAGCCAAAAAACAGTTTTGGGCCTCTGGAGGGAGGTGTCACCCCCTCAAAGGCAATTTTCAGCCAGTGAAAGAGAGGGGGCTTTGTGGCTCCATGTATCTGGTACCATCCCAGGTTCATTAAACGTAATAATTTAATAATTCGTCAACACCACAATCTCATATCAAACGTAATTTCAGGTACAAATATACTCCTGCCACACTACGTTTTCTCAAATTCTACCCCTTCACCCTTATTTGAACCGGTATCGATGTTGGAAGAAAACACTGATACGTCTTTAGAATCCTCATGAAATTCTGAATATTTTTTATTTTAATTGTTTTTCGATTGCAAATTATTTTACCCAAAATAATTGTGTAGGTATTTGGGCGATTTAAAAAAATTGAAATCGAAAAATTCGACTTTGGGAACCACTGAAATGTTGAAGGTCACTGGAGATGAGTGGTCGCGGGTTGATATTTCAAGAATGATTCCATATGAGTAATTTGAGACCACAACCACCTCTCTACCCCCCTCTCGGTGAAGACTCATTGACCAAAGTACGAAAAAGAACAAACGTACTCATTTTCTCAAAATTCTAGGTAAGTACTAAGTATATCTTTCCGGGTCCGCTCTTTTGCGATTTTGAATCGAAAGATAACATTTTTGAAACGCTAAAAAAATATTTTGTAATACAGTGGTACCATTTGTTGGTCATCATTGCCACTGTCAGAAAATCGAGATAAAATTCTTATAACTTTTTGAAATTGGCAATAATGACCCAAAAATGAACACTACAGCATTCCAAAAAATTTTCCCAGTTTCAAAAATGATATTGACATATTTTGAAGCTAAGTATTTGAATTTGAGAATAAAATGTTTTCAAACACGAATTTACCCCCAAGATAAACGATTTGCAGATTTTCAACCGCTCAGTAGAACCCCAACAGTGATCTTTAATTCAAATCGCAGAATCTCAAATTGCATCACTCGGAACAGGACTATTTTTTCCCAAAACAGGTTGGGTAGGGGCACGAGCAAAAACACCACAATTTGTTTATAATTTCTTTCTCTTTAAAGATCCATTTATGTCCTCTCTGGGGGCACCTCGGGAGCTGAAATTTTTTTTGATTGACTCCAAACTCAACGTGAATGTTTTCATGGAGTTTGGTCAGAATCCTACGACAACTTACCGAGGTGAATTTTTATTTCCGCAAAGTCTCCACCAAAATATGAAATTTCATGTTTTGATTGAATTTGCAGGGCAAAAAACATTTTAAAAAATACAACAAGTTCGTCCATTATTCTTAATTCTTAACGTAGAATTGTTCTTTTTGTAGGTGCCTATTTTGCTTCATTAGATAGGTAAAAGCACTAACTAAGTACCATGCTACAACTTATTATACGAACGTCTTGAGAAAAGCAAAAAAAAAAGCTTCTCTCGCATAATTTACGTTCGTTGAACCAGACTATAGCGTGAAAATTGGTCATAATAACTCGGCGAGCATCGTACAGCCGTTGGCTGGTAAAAATTTCCTCGTATTTAATTATCGCTCCACTTACCAAGTATCCGTACCTATCTACGGATCCGACGGTATGGTATTTTTGTAGCTCTCATTGTACTTAGTACATGGAGCGAAGACGAAGGCGAATTGATGAAATAAAGGCAAAAGAAGAAAAAAAAAACAACGATGAAGAAAAAAAATGAAAAACAAGACCCAGTCCTTAAGATGATGAGAGAAAATGGGTAAGTCTTCGTATACTACGTACCAAGTACCTCAGTAAAATGCGAGCGAGTGAGAGATCCCATGCAGTAGAACGAAGAAGAGAAAAAAAAATACTTAGACTGTACGAAATTACGTGTAGTGGGGGGCAGGGGGAGCTACAGAACCGCGTATTTTCAAAATATTACCGGGCGTTATTTGACGATATCTTAGGTAAGATAACGAGGTAATTAATGTCTGTAAGATGGTGCAGCTTAGTACTCGAGTACTCGTCTGAATGTAATAAACATGCTCGGTATGCTGCATACTTAAAGTGGAAGATATCATAAAACAGAGTCGTTGGAATTTTAATATAAAAGGATCGTCAATCCTTCTTTAGTTAGGTTCCTTTTGTATTAAAAACGAAAGGTGCGGCATATTTTTACGCTTATCTGAAATTCATTCTTTTTTCTTAGTTTTAATTTTCCTTTCGCCAATTTTATTCGTCTCGGTTTTACCAACCGTTCGATGAATCCGACGACGAGAGAGTCGAAAACGTTGCAGAAGCGGCATACTACAGGAGACATAGGGGAGGGCATGGTTCGCGATTAGACCACGGTGACGATGACGACAGCCGAGCCAACAAAACGGTTTATATTCTTTTGAAGATTTTTCTTTTTAATTTAATGTTGTGTCGAGGAAAAATATTAAAAAGAAGAACGAGGGTAAGATGAACTGTGTACCGTACCTCGTCGTCGTGCAAAGGATGGAGTAAAAAGAGTCGTTCTAACAGTAAGAACGGCGAATTTATCGGCTAGATAGTATTTTGTCACCGTTATACAGCTTTAGAAGGTTTAATGCGCAACGTTTCATTAATTCGGCTTTTATTATTGCCAACAAGTCGCAGTCGCAGTTGCAGGGAGGTGTAAATGGATTTTTCTTTTATCGTATAACCGTATACGATGGGCAATATCTGTTATTTTGTTTAGACCGATTATAGTACGCGGTATATCGTATAATGCAACAAACGATGGGATGTATGTACGGCTGTAAATTTCGCTATTAAGCTTAATGATCGTAAATGACGTATGTTGGTTTTATACTCGAGTATATCAAACAAAATACGCCACGTTTTAATTTTTTTTTCCTATTTTTTTATTTTTATTTCACGATGTACCTACTCGTAATGTGTACAATACATGCAGTGTTTCGACTAACAGGTGAATCCAGAGCCTATATTATACCTGTATGCTCGCTCTTGGCTCTCCTATGGTTATAAGCTATGATCCTGGGTATTATATGAGATTAACTTATGTTATATCGTACCATTATCGACCAATTGAGATCAATTGGTTGGAAAGATTGTGGGTTTTACGTGCAATATTGATGTTTTATTTATCGGATATTGCAATTATTCTTATTAGTTGTAACTATGGATGGTGGAAAATTTTGATTCCACATTTTCACCAACGTAATTTTCTCTACTGAATGAGCATTTTTTGCGGTTTAACGAATTTATGAAATTTTCATTTTATGAAAATCCAAGTTCCGAAATTTTGTATTATGGATTTAATAAATTCAGAAGCAAAAATTTTGCCTTTGGTGGCTCATTGGAGTGTTTTAAAAATCCAACAAAGACAGACCAGAATAATTGGATATAGCCTATATAGAACATAAGTATAGCTTAAAAGGGTGTGCTGGTTTTTTTTTTTGGAGCATGCAAAAATATCACCAACCACCATTTCTTAGCATTCAAGTAACATTTTCAATTTTCAGTAAATTTGAAAAAAAATTGGGCCAAAAATGAAAAAAAAATCAAAATTTACCAAACTGACCTAGAAAGCTGAAATCCAAAATTTACTATACACTCCAATTTGAACATGCTGAGTCAACTGGAGACGGTTTTATGTCGTTTTGAAGCCTCCAGCAACGTTTTGAGAAATGCAGTTTTCCAAAAAAAACACCATAAAACTTGTCCAATTCAACTATAGGATGTATGTTCGTGATAAGTGCTCGTTGGTACCCCACTTGACCCATTACATACAATTTTACCATTTCATACGTGTTAAAATTATTTTGGACAGATTCTATGATTTTTTTTGAAAACTGAAATTTCTGAAAAGTTAATGGAGGCTTCAAAACGACTTAAAACCAGCTCCAGTAGACTCGACACGTTGAAAAGAGTGTAGAGTAAATTTTTGTTTTCTATTTTAATTTAGCAAAATTTTGTAAAAATTATAAGTTTCAAAAATCTACTGAAGGCTTTGAAACAATTTCCAATTGATTTAGCGGGCCGAAAATATGATATAATAAGGTATCCCAAATTTCAGCTCTGTAGGTCAATTTGATGAATTTTAGTTTTTTTCTCATTTTTTGCTCTAATTTGATTTTCAAAAATCACCAAAAACCGAAAAATGCACTTCAGCACTTGAAATTTTTGCTGATGATATTTGTATTTGTGTATGCTCTTTCTACGTATCCAACTTTGTCCGGTTTCCTAAATAGCCTAGTTTTCCCGATTAAATTAACATTGGCCATGATCCATTCATTTGCACGTATAGAAGAACTAATAGAGGTTCTGCAAAAGAGTTAGTAAATGTAAGCCCGTGTTGCTAGTACTTGCTGTGTATTATAAAAAATTAGTAATTATATCCCACTCAGCAGATTTTCTATCAAGGTACCCTGAATTACTCCCCTTATAATAAGTAAGTCTACGAGAATCATCCAGCATTCCTCAAATGTAGATACTAATGGTACCCCTGAGGAACTTTTAAAAATTGATAAAATCTTACCCATACGGACAAAATTTTCATTCAAGTATAAAAAAGTCAACATTTGAAAATTCAAAAAAAAAATTCTTCATATTACATACACATTCGATTATATGTATTATGTATGTAGTTTATGAAAATGGGAAATGAAATTCTGGCTGTAGCAGAGCGAGAGCGAAATTTTAAGAAAAAATTGGTTCAAAGGCAAAACAACACTTATTTTGATACGTTTTAAAAATTTTCATCCGCAATCACCTCCATCTTCGTGACTGTGCTTTTGTAGAGGAAGGAGGGGTGGTTTATTTCGAGTATTAACATCGCACAAGCAAAGTCAGAACTGCTGTATCATTAAATAAATCATTACTTATGCGAGTACCTAATTTTAATGTATTTCTAAGAGGATCCATATTCGTTTATAAATTACGTATTCAGTAAATGATGCAAATCCTGGAAGCGTTTACTTTTCTTTGAATCATAATTTGATTTTTTTCCCCCGAAAAAATCAATAGTATAACGATAAATTTGACGCAAAAATGAAGAAAATTTCCCAATGATTTCGAATTTTGAAAACTATTTACAACATTAACCCAAATTTGGACGAAATTCGTCAATTTTTTTCTCGATTTACTTTTATAATTTCTATTTAGAAAATTCAATCAAGTCTTTTTAGGAACCCGTAGTGCACAGAGATAAATCTGGTCAAGATAAGATTTTTAATAATTATATTATCGCTGCAAATTCGACGTTTTTTCGAACGACGAACGGGGCAGAAATTTTTCATAACCCTTTCAAGGACGAGTTTTATAGAGTCAAACCAGATATCTACAGAATGGTAGACACTTTGAAATTAGTGCAGACGAAGGCATAATATTCAAATTAACAGCAGAAGAATGGAAGAATTTACAGCATACTTTTTATTATAATCGATCTTATTGTCCAGAGTTCACCAAAAAATATACCTACGAAACATTGAAACCAAATGAGTGGACACACGTTATCCACTCGTATTTCTTTGAACAAACGCGGTTGGCCTTGTAAAATACAATACCGATGCTGCAACATTCGTGATGAAGGAAAAATCTATCTGAATTTGTTTGGATTTTGTACTTTCTGTCGTAGTGAGTTGACAGAAAAAATACTATAAAGGCCTGCCGATGAGGCCATGGTGGAAATCTCTTGCCTTTATGAAGGAGAGGAAGATCAAATAAAAAGAAAATAACGAAGAAACAGGACGACGGAATCACAGAAGATCTGACTGTTGAAACAGAGACAGCAAGACTCACCTGCGAATTTATCCCCGACGTGAGGGTCAGACTAAGGAGCGGGCTGGTGGTAAATACCGTACATAACCCAGCTCCTGATAGGACATGGAGACCTCGGAATGTATCTAAACTGGAGGAAGAAACCAGACTGACTATTTGATATGAAAAGTCCACATTTTCGTAATAAAAATATTCAGAGAGGCGAGCCCAACAGCAGGATGAGGTCACGATATTAACTATACTCATTAAAACATGCAAATGCGGTAACACAAGGTAAGCTTTTTTTTAATATCCAAGTTATGTCATCTAATGTAAGTACCTACCAACTTACAATAAGGGAACACTCCCACATGATAATCTCTGATTTGAATGAAAGGATTGGTGGAAAGAGGAGCTCTAGTCAGAAAATGGGAAAAAAATTACAAATATTCATCTGTCCAGGGTATCAACTTCCATTGCTCAAATTTTGGCCAAATACAGTCTTCTAGATACCCGATATAGACTCATAAAATCATTGACCAAATCCGACCACCCAGTCAGAAAACAGGATTATCACTGTTTTTTCTCACGTTATGAATGAATTCGAAAAATGACCGTTTCTCCTCACCACATGAAATTTTGACCGAA
Source organism: Planococcus citri (assembly GCF_950023065.1). Classification (NCBI taxonomy): domain Eukaryota; kingdom Metazoa; phylum Arthropoda; class Insecta; order Hemiptera; family Pseudococcidae; genus Planococcus; species Planococcus citri. The sequence goes on along the minus strand of NC_088677.1, from coordinate 61,556,279 downwards.
GAGTCTGCGCTTGAAATTAAATCGACTGATACTATCGTCGGCCGGATCTGGAATTATCATCAGAAACCAAATTTTTGTCCATCTGGTTATTTACTTATAATATTATGACATAGGGAAATTTGAAAAACCAGTTTAAAAAGCTCAACTGATGAAGTTCTAGTGCTCAAATTTTGGCCGAACAGTCGGTGCTGGATACTTGAACGACACATATGTACTACCATTGGCCGGATTCGGTCGTCCAGTCAGAAGACAGCATTTTTACCTGTTTTTTCTCATTTTTTCTGTTAATTCGAAAAATTGCACAAGAAGTTCATTCGGTGAAGTATTAAAAACAGTTTCTAGAATTTCACAACGACATGTAAGTATAAGTCACCAGATGGGCGAAAAATTCGGTTTCTGATGATAATTCCAGATCCAGCGGTAGTATTAGTGAATTTAGGTATCAAGCATAGACCCTTCGGCCGAAATTTCAGCTTCTTAAGTTCATATTAACTCAGTGTTTATACGTACAGTATTATATGATTAGGTTCATCGTCAGACGTTTAGAAACGATGGCCAAGAAATACCAAGAATCACAAGCCGAGTGCAAACTGAAATTTTGAATTGAAAACAAATGGAAATGTTTTCTAAAGTATGATGGTCTTTGACTGGAATCAAATTTAGACTGGTGGGAAGAGGACCTGATTTTTTTGATTTTTGGCGAGCGATTGAAGTCAAGCTCAACTCCGAAAATGGGAAAAAATGACAAATATTCATCTCTCCAGCGTATCAACTTCCAGAGTTTTGGCCAAAGACAGTCTTGTTGATACCTGACAGACTTAACATCATTGACCGGATCCGGCCACCCGGTCTATTAACTCAGTGTTTATACATACAGTATTATATGATTAGGTTCATCGTCAGACGTTTAGAAACAATGGCCAAGAAATACCAAGAATCACAAGCCGAGTGCAAACTGAAATTTTGAATTGAAAACAAATGGAAATGTTTTCTAAAGTATGAAGGTCTTTGACTGGAATCAAATTTAGACTGGTGGGAAGAGGACCTGATTTTTTTGATTTTTGGCGAGTGATTGAAGTCAAGCTCAACTCTGAAAATGGGAAAAAATGACAAATATTCATCTCTCCGGTGTATCAACTTCCAGAGTTTTGGCCAAAGACAGTCTTGTTGATACCTGACAGACTTAACATCATTGACCGGATCCGGCCACCCGGTCAGAATACTGGATTTTCTACTCTTTCCTCATGTTATGTATGAATTCGAACCACACGTGCACCTATTATCACAAAAAGTAGGGCTCAGGGCTGCATTACACACGCAAATAATAATGAAATGAACATAAGTACTCGTCAGAGTTCTCCTATAAGGCTCGAAATTTGAGAAAATTTTCAAAGTAAGGAAAGAATAAGTAAACTAGGAAAAAACAAGCCATTTTCTCAAAAATACCTGAATATTTTGTTCCATGATTAAAAAATGGTAAAAATGACAAACGCAGAACAATTTCTCAAATTTTGAAGTTTCCCTCCAAATTTATCACCACTTGGTAAAAAAAATTCTAAAAATTGTGAGGTAGCATATGCCTTGGAACTCCTTAGGCGTTGCCACATATCATATATCTGTCCGCGTCTATGTGTATAATTACTCCCTACTCGTAAGCCCTACTCACGATGGGAGTGACTCGATCATCCGAGCTAGCATCAAGCCTCGGAGGAGATCGAGCAGCTCTCATCACTTCTTAGGGAATCGTAGGTGCCGAAAGACCTACCTCTATTTAGTCACAATTGGGAGACAGTCGGTGCCGAAACACCTTCTTTATCCTAACATAGTCGTTGTGGTGTAAATTATTGAATATGATAATTTACTTCTGTCTAATTTGGCCAATTTGCGGAAAGCCTCAACGGTCCAGATATTCGTGTCAGCCTTTACGTACTTTGGAGTAATTCCTTCATAAAAGGATTATTCTGTATTTCTATTTATCAGTTTAATTAAAATAATACAACCCACGGGCTTTACATAAAGATTCGTCGCGAACGCGTCAACTTTATCATCATTGTGTCGTAAGTACAATTACCAATTATTGTTAACTTACGTATATTATGTACAGTCTCGTTATTTATACTTTAAGGTACGATTAATTAAATGTATTGTTAATTGTGTGTAAATGTAAGGTGTGTGTTTTAATTATATCAAAATACACGAAGTCTAGTCATAGGTGTTGGTCTCGTCTTAATTTATTTATTTACCTCCGAACGCCGTAAATAAGTTAATTCAGGTATCTACATCTATAGCTAGCTTTGGTACCCATTTGGCCCTTATGGTCAAATGGGCCTAATTTTGTAAGTGTTAGAAGTAGTTAATAGTCCGAAATAGCTATCCAGGTAACTCAGGAAAGGTTGGATTAAAGCCCCAATCTTACAATAGGTCTAACTTCCTTTACATTGGCACCCTCAAGTCAAAAATATTCTCTTAGGTGTTAATGCAAATTCTCTATTCCTATCCCTATTAATTATTATCTATCCCTTTACAAAATTCATAGTTTCAAAAAAAAATAAAATAAAATGAGGTAGGAATAAATGAGAAATTCAAAAATTTTGATTTATAATACGAAAAAAAAGTCATTTTCTCAAAAACACTAATTCAATATTTTTCAGAAGAGTCTCAAAATTTTTGTTTCGTGATTAAAAAATTGAAGAAGTGAGTAGAAAGTGCCAAACAAACAGGACATCATGAAAAAAAAGGAAAACAGCAGAACTTTCTGAAGGACACTATTTTCAAATATTTCATCCGTTGGGAATCAAATAATTCGTCTCATCACTCTTTACCGAGAAATTGTTACGGAATGAAAGTAAAAATGGCTCAAATCATTTCATTTTCCGACTTTGAGGAAGGAGAGTTGAGTTGATAGCGTTCTTATTAGTTTATTCATAATAGCAACCTCTGGAGTGTATTTTGATAAGTCACATGATTTTTTCCTCGCTCATATTTTCGTGCATTCGCTCATAACATCGTCAATAATCATATATCAATTACAACTTCAAGTTGGAATGTATTCATGTAAGTTTGTAAGTGATTATTTTTTGTCAGATGACACGTTCAACTCCTACGTGGCTACTTCAGTTGTATCTTCGTGATGTAGTTTGACGATTTACGTAGCTATCGTATTTTTACAAGGATATGTACCAACTGAACTAAAATAATATTGCAAAACCCTACCTCTAAATAAAATTCCAACTTGAAAAAAACCACCACGCGTCGGACCCAAAAAGTTAAAGACGAACACGAAACCGATATTTGAACGGCGCTTTTCCACATCGTAATACACCAAGGCTCCTTGGTACATACACAATTGGATTATAAACGTTAATCATTTCCACAAATAACGCGTGCTGTGGCTTTACAGTCGAGTCGAGTCGAACAGTGATTTATAAAACGACAATATATCGGGCCAGGGCCACAGTCACAGCCCTTGGCGCATATACACAGCGTGCTTAAAACTTGACAATTTGTTCGTTCCGATGAAAATATGTACCACAGATTACACACATCCGTATAACATACTGCACAGTAATAATATCCTGTCACCATATAAGCCATATTTCAACTTAGACAAAGTATCCCTTTAGCCATATAATACATCCCCATCAATCGTTAAAATGTGACCGCATACGAGATGACACCCAAAATACCAGAATATCAACACGAAATGCAATTTCTTTCGCATACATTCGGGGGTCGACTTTCTTCGGCTATCTTATTTTCTCTTTCGGAGGAAAAGTTGAAAAAAAAACGACACCTCGAACACATAAAATGAATCTCGCAGCAAACACGATTATAGCAGCATTAAAATGAATTTCGGTGAGAAGCACCCTGCACCACCACGTTGCTTGTCCGAAAAATACAACGTACAGTATAATCTGTAAACGCGGCCAAAATGTACACAAAACGACCCTTGTTTTCAAACTTAATGAAGCGGAAATAGATTTAGCGAATTTTCGACGCTAATTCGCTCGTTGTACATCTAATACAGCAGTCTACACGAAGGCACGGGACTGGTGGGGGAGAAAAGAAAGAAACACCTAGAAAAAAAAAGGGGTTACATTTTACAACTTGTTAAAAAGAATATGTTCGCTGCGAGAGTGGAGTATGAGGTCCATTTTTAGCAACGAAAAAACCCCCGCTAATAATAATTTCATTTTGCGAAATGTTGCACATGGGCTAAGTGACGCCTCGGGCTCGACTTTAAACTACATATACTCTACCAACCCTTATCTCTGAATAACACTACAAGCCCGGACCGAAGACTGGCTAAATTTTTCGCTAGTGTAAATTTTATTATACGAATTTATACGAGTACTACATAATGGTAAAGTATAACGAAGGTAGGCGAAGACCGAAGTGGAAGCTTAAGTTAGGTTAGGTTAATTTTTCAACGCTCGTTTAATGCGCATTATTTGTACACAAATATAAATTAGACGACACGAAGCGTGTTTTTTTTCACGCTGCGATTTAAAATAACTCACATACGCGAGAGCTAAATGCAAGATTTACATTTGTTTATGTGTATGTATCCCAAACTCCCAGATGCTGTTTTAAAATATGTACAGGGTGCTCAATGTTTAATAATTCACTGGTTGATAAAAAAAGGCAAAAAACTATTTCTTTACGGAAAAGGAACTTCGCCGGATAATCACTAAATGCAAGAGGGTTTTTGCTTTTTATTTGCGGATAGTTGTCAACTATAGTTTGTTTTGAAAAGGCATACCTTTCCAAAAATCAAAGAAACGCACATTTTTTCATGAAAGTAGTAATTTATTTAACCTAAAAATATAGCTAACAAAAAAACGCATCGAACTGGCACATCCCGATTTGAACGAATGCAATCTATCAATCCTCCTTCTAGTACGTGGATTTGTAGCGTTTAGCGCATATGTACGTAATCGAATAAAGATAACATTTATCTCACGTTGATGTACAGTTACAATGTATGTATTAATCAGTAATAAAGTGTTCGTTGTAACTATCGTACGTTCTTGGGCTCACAAAGTGGCGACCGTGACGAGATAATTTTTATTCAGCTAAAAACTTGTATATTTCAACGTTTTTTGGTGAAAATTTTTGCAATTTTTTGCGTATTTTCGCGCGTAATAACATTTTTTGAGTATTCTGGTGTGTTCAGAGAATTTTTGAGTATATTCGCGTGTTTTTTACGGTCGTTATCGGCGGATTTGTGCACGATTTCGTGTTGTGACGTTCTACACATTTTTATCGTTTGTTGTGCTTTGCAAAGATGACTGGCGGAACTCCACCTACCGCTCCTGCCTCTGCACCTGTCAAGCTACGTATTGCTCCCTTTTCGGAAACCTCTCCAGATTTATGGTTTTCTGCGGCACATGCAATTTTCGCCGCCAACGACGTCAAGGATGAAAAGACAAAGTTTTCTCATCTTCTACAGAGTTTAGACATTGCTCAATATGAACGAATTAGTTCAATCATAAAGAGTTCTGAAACGCTTGCTACGCCATACTCAGACGCGAAGACGAAGTTACTAGAGGCGTATGGTGATTCTGAGGAACGAAAGTTGCAAAAACTCCTCAATTCCCACACATTAACCGAAACGAAACCTACTCGTATTCTCGACCAGATTCGCACGTTGGCTGGTAACTCCTTTTCGGATAGTGCAATTAAGGAGATGTTTTTATCAAAAATTCCCATTCAAACTAGAATGGCAGTGACCTCCAGTCTCTCTTTACCACTCGACGAGCTTGCAAAGCAGGCTGAGACGATTATGGATTTGCAGTTAGTAAGTGGCATGTTGGGCCAAGGTTCATCTGTATTTTCCTTGATGGCAAACTCTACCATGCCATCTACGAGCAGTACGTTTACCCCTTCAACGTTACCCGCATCGGCAACTGCACATACACAGTGCTGTGCAGCTTCAGCACCTCAAACTGCCACGTTACCTGCATCGGCAACTGCACATACACAGTGCTGCTCAGCTTCAGCACCTCAAACTGCCGATTCTTTGTTGCTGGCTGCTGTTACCGAGCTGACGAAACAAATTGCCGCTATGAATCGCAGCCGCTCGAGGGATAGATCTAATTCAAGTCACCGTGGTGGAGATCGTTCACGTTCGCGCCGTCGTTCTCCATCACCTTACCATTCACGTGATTTATTTGATGGTAAATGCTGGTACCATGATAAATGGGGAAACAATGCGCGTAAATGTTACGCAGGTTGCAGTGAATATAAGGAGAAAAACTCGGAAAACTAGCTGAGGGGACACGTAAAGCAGCGATACAGTCCCCCAGCTGCGCCGGAGCTGCCGATACCTCTCATACTAATTCACCTCGTCTATTCATACGCGATAAAAAATCTGGTTCGTTATTTTTGGTGGATAGTGGTTCCGATATTTCGATTTTACCTCGCAACTTCCTGCCAAAGCGACATTGTGCCAGAGAAAAATACCTGTATAAGCTTACCGCAGCTAATGGCAGTAAAATTGATACCTTCGGTACAGAGGTAGTTACGGTGGACTTTGGCATGTTAACTACGTACTCGTGGAATTTTGTTTTTGCAGACGTCACATCGCCAATTTTGGGTGCAGATTTTTTATCATATTACCATCTGCTGCCTGATACACGTCGTAAGCGCCTGTTCGATGGGAAATTGTTATTGAGTGCCCAATGTCAGACTGTTGAAACATCTCAGGCCAGTGTTAATTTAGTCAATGGCGAGTTGCCTGATGGTCCCTTAGGCGACCTATTACGAAAGTACCCCGCACTGTTGCGCCCACCTCAGTACCATGCAAGTCCACCTCACGATGTCCTTCATTTCATTGAGACTCATGGTCCACCAGTGTACCAAAAACCACGAAGAGTTCAGCCACAAATTGCCAAACAGATCAGAGCTGAGATGGATGCCCATCTTGAGTCCGGCCTAATCAGTCATTCCAAGTCACAATGGGCTTCTCCAGTGGTACCTATTCGAAAAAACGGCAAAATTCGAATAGCTGGCGACTACAGGTTGTTGAATTCGTGTACATTGCCTGATCGTTACCCATTGCCTGATATGCGCGATTCTACTCAGAGTCTGTTTGGAAAAAAGGTATTTTCAAACCTTGATCTCGTTCGTGCCTATTTCAACATACCCATCTACCCTCCTCATCGCCCTAAGACTGCATTATCATCATGTGCCGGATTTTTCGAGTATAACCGGATGCCGTTGGGCTTACGAAACGCGCCTGCCACCTTCCAGAGGTTTATTCGTTCGATCTTAGGCGATCTACCTTTCGTTTTCATCTACTTAGATGATATTTTGGTTTTCTCAGACTCTTTAGAGGAGCATTATCGTCACCTTGAGATTATTTTTGAAAGGTTGGCGAAGTATGGCCTTAGTATGAACGTAAAAAAATCTACATTTTGCGCTCCAGAGGTTTGCTTCCTTGGGCATCGTGTGACTCAAGATGGTTACAAGCCAACGGAGGAACGTATTGCCTACCTCCGCAAATTGCAACGCCCAAAGACGATAGAGGCGCTGCGCAGCGTAATTGGCACATTCAATTTCTACCGTGAGTTCAAGCTGCAGGCGGCTGAGGTCCTCGCCCCTTTGAACACAATTTTAAAAGGCCGAACGAAGCGGAAAGATAAAACTCCGGTAAAATGGACCCCCGAGCTGACAAAAGCATTCGAAGATGCCAAAACCCTGTTCTCTACATTTACATTGTTGCACTACCCTCGAGAAGATGCTGTTTTGGTGTTGACTGCGGATGCCTCAGGCACTGCAGTTGGTGCGGCCCTTGACCAGATTACGAAAGAGGGTACCAGAGAACCGTTAGGGTTTTTTTCACGTAAATTGGACGAACGTGAGCAGCTGTGGCCCACCTATGATCGAGAATTATATGCTTTGTTCCTGGGTGTTGAGCATTTTGAACACCTCATCGAGGGTAGACGCTTGGTTTTGGCAACGGACCACAAGCCACTACTGCCTATATTTCAAACTCAAAAACACATAAAACTGCAGCGTAGGTCCAGACAAGCCCATTACCTCTCACAGTTCACTAGTGAGATTGTGCATATCTCCGGGGTTGACAACGTTGTGGCCGATGGTCTGAGTAGGCCAGAAGTAGACTCAGTTACAGTCAACAAGCGGTTTGGTTTCACCCTGGAGGAATTTGCTGAAGCACAGAGGTTGGACAAGGACATGGAGTGGATCCGCCAAAATGGCCTACAGGACCACCAAATTGGCGAGCTGTTCGATAAAGATGGTAACAGTGTGCTTTGTTCATTATTTCGAGGCAAGCACAGGCCACTCGTCCCTAAAGCACTTCACCAAACGGTTTTTCAAAAAATACATAATGTGGCGCATCCTGGGCTGAAGGCCACTCAACGTTTGATAGCTGATCGATACTATTGGCCTGGATTAAAGAAAGACGTTCGTGTTTGGCACCGTGCCTGTGAACCATGCCAACGCAGTAAAATTACAAGGCATACTAAAGCTCCAGTTGGTGTGTTTCCACCTAGTGACAGATTCGAGCACCTACATATGGATATCGTGGTATTGTCTGCCACTCCTGATGGCTACAGATACCTGTGCACCTTTGTAGATCGCGCAACACGCTGGTTAGAGGTTGTACCACTTCGTGATATTTCTGCAGAGACTGTGGCGAGAGCCTTTGTTGAGCAGTGGGTGGCTAGGTATGGCGTACCTGCGTATTTGACCACAGATCGAGGCAGCCAATTTACGTCTGCGCTATTTTCTCAAGTTTCCACACTGCTGGGCTCACAGCAAGTCAAAACTGTTGCATATAACCCCCGTGCCAACGGAATGGTCGAGCGCATGCATCGCCGATTGAAAGATGCCCTCAAATGCAGAGGTGGAAATTGGCTCACTATGCTACCGGCAGTTTTATTGGGTTTACGCTCGTCACCTCGAGATGATACTGGTGTATCATGTGCGGAAATGGCATTTGGTCGTACATTGAGATTGCCAGGCGAAATTTTCGAAAATTCTGAGCATATTGCAGATACTTTCTCATATGTTTCCGATCTGCGTAATGCTTTCCGACGTATCCGCCCGGCACCAGTCCGAAAAAGACACACTGACGTGTTTGTACATCCGGATTTGAAGTCCTGCGATCGTGTGTATGTACGTGTTGATCGTGTCAAAATGCCGCTCGAGGCACCTTACCAGGGGCCATACCTCGTCATAAAACGCACCCCAAAGTGGTACCTGATCGATGTCAACGGTAAGCAGGATTCGGTCAACATAGATAGGTTGAAGCCTGCGTATTCATTGGCTAGTGATAATGCCGACAAAGGGCCTGATTTGCCACAGAAATATATTGTGAGAGGTTACGATGTCAAGCAGGCAGAGGAGGAGACGTTGAGGAACACCAAAGCGAACCGAAAATCGATTTATGTCCGAAGTCAGGCTCGATCCATTCCCCTCTCTCCTGCCTCAACACCTCTCCCTCCATCGCCAGATCCTACACAGCCACGTACTCGAAGTGGTAGGACCATACGGAAACCTGTGAGGTTTGGAGATGGTTGTTGCTAGATTGTTTAGATTGCTATTTTTTAATTTGTATTTTATTTGCTGATATTTTTACCCAATTTTATTCTAATATTTTTTTTTATGCTCGAAAAAAAATTTTTTTAAATTTGAATTTGTCGTTTCCCTCTTTTAAATAAAGTTACCATTAGTTTTAAGTTGTATAGTATAGTCGAAAAAAAAAAAAAAAAAAAAAAAAAAAAAAAAGGGGGGGACGCTTGTAGCGTTTAGCGCATATGTACGTAATCGAATAAAGATAACATTTATCTCACGTTGATGTACAGTTACAATGTATGTATTAATCAGTAATAAAGTGTTCGTTGTAACTATCGTACGTTCTTGGGCTCACAGATTCTTTAGAGAAGAAGAGTTTGAAATGCAAACTTATCGCCACAATTTTAATCACTACTCAGCTTCAACTCCAGACCGCTACATTTGGGGAAAATTCGCTAATTCGAGTCTTATTGTTTGAATAATATTGAAACCTTTCAGTGAACTCGAATTCTAAACTACTCAGTTGATAGGAAAAAATTACTTACTCTATTAAAAAAATATCCACTTGTGCGACCAAAAAAAAGACCCATGTAACCAAAATTTTCAGGCCCTGAGGTTCATTTTTGAATACATAACAAATTTTTGAAAATTTAAAAAATTCAAAAAAACTGAGTTAAAGTTAATTTTTAAATATTTAAATGAAGTATAACATTTTCTGAACAAAGTAAATCAATTTGAATAATTACAACATCTATAAGTTACCAGTTTCGATCACATTCGATGTTTTTTCTAGATAATGAAAATTCTGCGTAACTACTGCCCCAACTACGATAGAGAAAAAGAGATTTCCGAGTCGTTCATGACAGAACTCGAAAAAACTTTGATGCGAAAACGAGGAGAATTAGAGCTGGTTTGTAATTTTTTTGTTTTTGAATTATTGCTGTAATCGCGATACAGCACCAAAATACGTAGGTAACCTATAGGACGAATTTTTTCTATCAGGGAAAATATCTCATGGATACTACATCCGTAGTTCGGATAGAATTTAAGTTCAAGGGATCTGATATGAGATTAGAAGATATAGAACTACCGGACGAACTAAAGCTATCGTCAATGCTCGCCAAACTATGAGCAAAGGCTTCGTCAAAAGCTGTTTTTATTTTTTTTATTGGTGTTTTTTTTTCTAGATAGGTATAAATATTTTCATGTAGGTGATAATTCGCGAAATTCCGGAAATACCAGTTCAAAAGAGTAAGTACATATTTTAAACCAATTTGGAAATTTCAGGGGAGAAAAATCGAATTTTCAAGGTCCAAATTTTAAGCCTCGTCAAAGCAATTTGAAATTTATGGATAAATTTGAAAATTTTCTAGAGGCTCAAAAAGGTAAAATTGCCACTGTTTCCGACTAGGGTGATCTTTTAGACATACCAAACGATATCTTGTCGAATAGAAGTTGCCTATTATTTTACCTTCTTTGAAAATTTGAATTTTCCGTTTTTTCTGAAATTTCAAAATTGATCAAAAATCCCATTTTCAGCTGGCACACCTGAAAGTTTGAGATATCGTCTAAAACGGTTAAGAGTATGCCCAGTAACCAATGACCAAAGCTGTTATCGGTCGTTGGGTTCATTTTTGGCATTTCCAAAGTGATTCGAAGTTTCTAGAGAAATTTTTGTAGACCCAAAACCAGGTAGTACCCAGTTCTTGATAAATGGGAGTTGAATTTAAGGAATTATTTACATTGGTTCACTTAGCTCAGAAAACCCTATATTTCATTTTAAAAAATCAAAAATCACTTTCAAAATGATTTTTTTAATTTTTTAGATTTTCAAAAATTCGCCAAAAATTTAAAAATTAACGTTGGCACTTGAAATTCAAGTAAGTGGGGGTTTTAGGTGCGATGCTCTTTAGATCTAGCTTGGATTTGCTTAAATTGAGGTAGGTACTTAATTAGGATTAGTTTCATTTTTATTGGTGTTATTTTATAAAAGAAATAAAATTATTAATTTTAGATTAGTAACGACGCTATTTTTGGAACGGAGAACCGAGCTATGGATTGATTCATGTTACGTACAAGATATGCTACGATCTTATACAGTGTACGTTACTGAAATGACCACAGACAGCATGTGGTTAATTGTTATATTTTTAAATCGATTAAGAGATTTTTTATATTATTAAGTTTAATTTTTTTTTCATCTTATTGTAATTTAAATTTATCTTTAAATTTAAATTTAAATTATAGTAAGTGATTTAGATTTAGTTTATTATTAAAAAATGCTCAATATCCATTTAATTAATGATATCTAACTAACCATTTCTTATAGTAGCTCCGATACAACAAATCAACTTGTGAGCTGATTTTTTTTTCTTCTAATTTTACACCACTTAAGTATTTCAAGTGTATTTTCTTTCACTTCTTCATCATTTTCTGCGAATTTCATTCCACTTTTCCGATTATCTGGTATGTTTTTCACATCATAAAAATAAAGAAATGTAAAGATACTCGTACCGCTTTTATATTCCGGGTGCCAACGATGCATATTTCGACGAGTTCTCTAATCGTTTTTTCCCCTTATCATCTTCATTTAGCGATCAAGCGATGTAGATGTGCAGTGTGCAGTGAATGTGAATGTGAATGTGCTAGCGTTCTGTATTTTTATAATTAATAATTACTTGTGCTGTGAACATTTTAGTATTTATTTTTATCCTGATTTTTATCGTGATTACTGTGATCAGCATGAACTTTAGTTTTGGGCTTCCTCAATACATACCGATTCCGGTCCCTTATATGTCCTCTACGATGCCCTCTATGATGCCGTCTGCCCCTTTTCCATCTTTCTATGTTCCGACTACTCCCTGCATTCCGGCTTTTTCTTCCGTCCTCCCGACTATTTCCTCAGATCCTGCCATCTCCTCCGTTCCAGCTACTTCTTCTCCTCCAAAAACTTCCTCCGTCGCAGCTCATTCCTCTGATTCGGCTACCTCCGTTTTGGAAGACGGGGTAAATAATCAACTTAGAGTAAGAATTGAAACAAATAATACGAGCAGCAAAACAGGAACATTTCGTGAGTAAGTACCTAATTCATTATTTAAATGGATTTGAATTTTTCCCACTTTAATTATTTTTTTCGGAAACTTACTGTACAATTCATTAATATCAACAAAATTAACCTGTGCAACATATGAATGATTTTAAATTGACCTGCCATTGCAAGGTGGCCAGATGAAAAAAAATGAAACTGTAGTCATTCAATGTTCATTACTTTCGCTGAACATATAAGTCAAATGTTTGAAAATTCAATTTCGTCTACTTATGTGCTATGAATTCATTATTCCTTACTAATTTTCAATATTCGTGGACTGAAATGAAAATCTAGTATAGGTATATTAAAAGATGTTTGAAAATCCATTTCCAATCCGCAAGCATGTATCGAGTCGACACAAATCGCAACACAACTAATTAACTAAAATCCAATACCTCGAAGGATCCTAAGAAAATGGTATCGAAGTTTCGTTTACGTATAACATGCGCACCCTCTCCCACTGGTCCGATTTCGCTCATTTTTGTGATAAAATGTTCCTTATGACATGTAAAACAGAACAGAACATACATATCTAAATGGTTTATGATGTGTTTTTCAGGTCAGTCAAGACCATTCTCATCAAATGGAAAACGATCGCAAATATCATGTAAGTTGGTTCAACTTAGCTTGAATAATACCATTGTAACGGTACCCCCGGTCCTTGTCTGTTCAAGTATCTCGCAATAATTTGCTTGACCAATTCGCTTCTGGAAAGATTTTGCTAGAAAAACTCAAAGCAGCCGGAATCAAATATCCAAAGAAGGTGTTGTTATCGACTGGAAACGTTGGAATTGCTGAGGAATATTTATTAAAGAAATTAATACGTGAAACCACCGGGTTAATCCAACATTTTATCGATTCGAAAGTAGAGAGAGTAATTATTGCCTCAAAGCAGTTTAGGAATCGGAAAATATTCATTAGTGAGGACCTGGGAACGTGCAAAAAGGTGTATCTAGACCTACGAGTGGACCTGTCCGAGCACCTCTGGAGGCTCCATATGACGGACCTTTCACGGTCATTCGCCGAAAAAAGAAATACTTCATCATCCATTTAAATGGAAAAGAGGATGCTGTCTCCATCGATAGATTAAAACCTGCATATGTTTTATCCGACGAAGATGCAGATGATAGGCAAAAAATCACACTGATCCTCAAGCAAAAACCTCATTACTATGCAGCTGTTTTGCCTCATCAACCAGATGAACCTGCTGAGCCTGATATCGTCCCTCCACCTGCCCAAACACCTTCAACCTCCGTCCCAAGAAGGGTCACACATTTGACCAGCCGAGTACTGTCACCTCAAGGGGTAGAGTTATGAAAAAACCAGCTAGATCAGGGTGTCCACTCATTTCTGGAAATGATTTTCCCTGACTTTTCCAGGTTTTCCAGGCCAATTTTTCCATTTTTCCAGACCATTTTTCTTAATTTTCTATGCTCACCCCGTTCTTTAATTTTTTTTAAAATTTTTTTCGGGGGGGGGGGTAATTTTTTTTCATAAGCTTCTCTTCGAACTGGATACTTCTTCGGATATAAAAAACAGCTTAACTTTGATTATTAACTTTTCTAATTAAAAATAAATGAAACATGCACCAAGTCTGGCCAATTGATAAAATACCTATGTATTCATAATTTATTATAACTTATGAAAATTTTTCTTTTCTTTTTTCGATTTTTGAAGGCCTCAAAATGTGAAATTCGTTCATTTCAAAACGAGAGACAAATTGGCCCGAGCGAAGTGAGGGCGAGAACTTTCGAAAATTTTCATTTCAAGATGCCTGAAAACGAGTTTTTTTTTGAATGCGAAGTGTTTATTTTTTTGGTTTTTTAAATTTTAATATTGGAATGGATGTTTTTTTGAAGGAAGTTTACTCTTGAAAAAGAAGAGAGAACAGGCTCGAGCGAAGCGAGGGCGGAAGCTTCTGAAAATTTGAGTTTTGAGAGTCATAAAACGAGTTTTTTTTTATGTGAGGAGGAGTAGCTTTCTTTTGGCTTTTAAGATTTTAGAATATTTGAATTATGTTTTTTTTTTTTGAAGGAAGTTGATTTTGAAAAATAAAACAGAACAGGCCCAAGCGAGGGTGAAAGCTCTTGTAAATTTGTATGTATTTCGAGATGCTTAAGAATGATGTTTTTTTCGTGAAGAGTTCATTTTTTGGCATAAAAACTTGATTTTTACAATCTAAAATTTTCATGTTGCTTTTGAAAAAGAAAAGAAGCCCGAGCGCAGCGAGGGCAAAAGCTTTTGAAAATTTGCGTTTCGAAAAGTGAAAAACAGTGTTTTTCTTTCATCACAGGTCCTTATTCAGAATTTTCAATTGATCGTTTTTTCAAAATTCCAGGGATTTTGCGTGAAAATTACGAAATTCCCTGACTTTTCCAGACCGACCAAATTCCCTGACTTTTCCAGGTTTTCCAGGTTTTCCAGACCTGTGGACACCCTGTAGATTTGCTGACTACGTTCTCTAGTGTATTTTAATTTACTTGTATGTATTTATTGATCTTAATTTTAAAAAGTGAAAAAAGAGAAAAAAACGATTTTTTTTTTTTTAAATTGTGTTTTAGTGTATTTTAAGGTGTGATAGTTACCATTAGTTTAGGATTTTAAATATTAGTATGTAATTTATATTTTTATTTGAAAAATGATTTAAAAATTTAAAATGTTTTAGAAAAAAAGTGCTATTTTTCAATTTTGTTCATTTGCTGGCAATTTTATTTGTATTTTTTTTTATCGATCTTATGTTTATTTTTGTATAGTGATGATTTTTTTTTCAAAGGGGGGGGGGAAGATTTGTAACGGTACCTTATCTCTATACGTCAGCCACTCTTTTCCCCCTGTCTATGTACCTACTCTCTGTACTCGATGGAATGCAATTGTATGTACGCGATTAGTTCTTGTATATTGCATCTTCAGCATGCCAGTATATTTATTCGTAGCGATTCCATTACTTGTAAACACTGCAGTTATCAAATTTATAGGATTTACCTATTTTTGTGGTAAGTAAGTCTGGGCACCTGCATAGTTGTGTTCGAGTTGAAAATGGACTTAATCGATACTTTAGACCCTAAAACAAAAAAAAAAACAGGGGTTTTTCAAATTCGAGTTGTTCTTGTGGTCAAGAGAGACTCAAAGTTGCAAAAATAGCTATTTTTGCTCTACTTCACGAGTTTGTAGCGAGATCAGTATTATTTTTCGAAAAAAAGAAGGTCGTTTTCGGATTACACGCACTTTTTAAAGTAAACTACTTTCCTCGATTTTTGATTTTCGAGGTTCCAAGCGCATATGGAAGATTTTTATATGTACAAATATTTTAAAACTCGGAGCGCGCGACGCTGGCTTTACTCAACGACGTAATCGTGGCGCAGAACTGTGTTCACCCGAAGTTCAAATTGAATTTTTCGTATTCAGAAAAATTAGTCTTATGCGCTTGAAACTTTGAAAATCAAAAATCGGGGAAATGAGTTTACTTGAAAAAGTGCGTAGAATCCGAAAATGACCTTGGTTTTTTTCGCAAAACAATACGGATGTCGCTACGAACTCTTGAAGTAGGGCAAAAACTGCCATTTTCGCAAGTCTGACAGTCTCTCTTGACCACAAAAACAACTCAAATTTAAAGAACTCGCTCTGTTTTTTGTTTCAGGGTTTGAACTATCGATTTAGCCCATTTTCAACCCAAACACTCTATCAATGCTGATTTTTCATGATTTCATTTTTTTTTTGTTTTGTTTTTTACACATAGTAATTTCAACATTTCTTAACCGTTTATTTTCATGCATTTTTGGCACATTTCATAGAAATTTTTTCAATATTAATTTTATTTCCAGAACTTATGTTTTCATTTTTCCATTTTGGTAGGTACCTAGTTACCTACCTATACCCAAAATTCTTCAGAACTGTCCAGATATTTTTTTTTTTGATTTTCTGCTGGAGTTTTAAACAATTTGGTATTCCTTTAAAAAGGGCCCCATTCCCCTCCTCCTCAAGCAAATGAGAAATATTCGGCCGTCAATTGAAAGCTCGTAAGTTACGATTGTTCAAAATAATGCATTTTTAATTTTTTGGGCTCAAACTAGAAAATTTTGTATTTTGAATGTTTGATGACATATCTATTTAGAATTTTAATAATGATGGTGTAATGTGCAGTTTGGTAGGAATAATAATCACGCACGACACAACCGAATAAGCTAACGAGCGTACATGAACCCACTAGAAGTAAGCAAATTTATGAATTTAAAAATCTGAATTTGATAATTTGAAAACTAAGGAAAATTCGGTTGGTTTAAAATATTGCTGAAGTAGTCAAAGCTACTGAAATTTTTAAAAGTTTCTGCCTCTACTTCACTCGGTCTCGTTCAATGACTCCATTTTTGGTTATTGAATCATTGACGGTGAAGTTTTCGTTTTGAGTTTTCTACAAATATGCAGTTGCCTAATGTAATTAATAATATGGGCATTTAATAAATCAACAACGAATACCTCATTTTATCACAGTGTCCAAAAAATTACTCCATTTTCACCATCATTATTTCACTATCAGCTCACAACAAATTCACCCACCAATCCAACTTCAATAAGAGCCAAACCCTGTGAGCAATCACTTCAGCTCACACACGTCCTACAGATAAGAGCAAAGAACACATTCCACGCGAAATTTCCGCGAGCTACTTTCTCCCCTTTCATTTAACCCCTTCACTTCATCCCCATATACGTACAAAACAATAAAATCGCGCCGAAAAATACAAGAGTGAAAAAAAGTACGTAAAAGAAAAAAGAAAAACACCATCAACTTTTAAGACCAATATAGCTCGCACTGAGCACACCATTATAGACACATTACAAGTTGAGTGAAACCACCTCGGGCTCAAGATGCAATCTGTTGATGGTACAAAGAAGGGAGAGAAAATAACCGGGCGTTAATGGAAAGCCTAAAGGCTTGATTTACATTACTCACTCGCAGGGGGGCGCTCAAACACTTCAATATGTATATCTGCTCCACTTCTGCCTATTATTGCGCTTTATAACGCGAAGAAAAATCTTTTTTACGGCGTAATCAAATTTGGCGTTCGATTCGCACACACATCCTGCAGTAAATTTGAGACGACGACGATACTCCACAAAGCTATACGTATACGTGCACATATAAGAGGATATTTTCAATCTTCACCATCTACGTACGTATATATAAACTGACCCAGTTTTATCTTACTGTTCGACCACTTCGTTGGGGTGTACTTTTTCAGTGTGTACTTTACCAATACCGATAAATTGTGCAAAACAACGCCAGCAGCCGCCGGCTATCGCCACATTCGGACTCGGGAGTGTTAAAAAGAGAAAAACAAAAACCGACGGAAGTTCGCCATATACCAACAATGGAAAACTTAAGATGTTTCGAGTCGACTGTGGAATGGATATGCATTGTTACGATATCGTCGTCGTCGTCGTCGTATATGCCAATATGGTGGTGAAAATTCAATTCTATACTATTCGTAAATGTGTGTTGCAGGATAAACGAGTATACGACAACTAAAAAGCCATATTTCTCCGGCGAATAGAGATTTTTTCTCAACACTGACTCGAGAGCTTCCGTAGTCTCGCCGCCTATACCGTCTCTCAGCAGCAGCCAGTAACATTATCGCAATAAATAGGGCAAGTTTGAAATTTAAATTTATAACACGGGTGTCCCTGCCTTTCTGTAGCCTTCCAACAAGTAGGTATTCGCAAACCAATTCGTATCAAAAGGTTGTACATAAGAAGATTGTGTCAAGTAAGAACACAATCTCTCTGCGGTATAGTTATGCTATATACGTGCGGTGGTATATCGCATATGTATCTACACGTGTGGGAGTGAGGAATAAAAGCTCAGCCTCGTATATTCTAAGAGAAATCTGCGACATTTCTATCTTTTCCAGCGTCTCTCGTCGTCTTGGCTGCATCGAGCCAGCAGCATAACGTATTAAGGCTTCGTTTGTCATAAGTAATTCAGCTAAACGCATGGACCAGGAGGCTGGATGGCAGGATGGCTGTGAGACGAATCCCAAGCAATTGCCACAGGGTATCACGTTGTTCGCGAACAGACTCCCTTATCAAACCTCGTGTTGTATTCCTACTTGCGCGTTCACCTTTGTACATGTAGGCCTAGGTAAATGTACTCGTAAAAACATACACACACATATACATATCAAGAATAATAATACGTAGGTAGTTACGAGTTTTCGTCGTCTTCATTTGTAACAATTGTAATATACTAAGGCCGTCTTGTTGTTCGCGCCAACTTGTGTATTGTCTTCAGTTTTACCCTTTCTTGAAGGGTATACAGCTACATATTCCCGATGGTATTTCGAATCTCGTGTACAGGCAAAACAAGCTGCAAAAGCTGTCTTGGTATTTTCGCTTTCTTAGGGGTTCAAATCTTGCTTACCCTCGCTGAATATTTCACCTTACAGTTTGACTCGGTTGCAGTCAAGATGCTACGTAGTCGAATGAGATAGGTGAATATCAAAGGGAGAAATTTTTTTTCCTCGTATAGGTATATATATTTGGCATTGACGACAATTTTCAAAATTATTATGGATTGAAGAAACCCGAACTAGACTCCTTATTGATTCAACTACAGAAGCGGAAATACAATGTCGACTGCTCCGTTGATGATATTTTGCATTATTACGATGGGTTTCATTGCAACACATTATGTTTGAAGTCATTCATGCGTTGCTTAAACGAAAACGGTAAAGTCGGCAATAAACTCCTGAGAGAAGAAGTAAGTACTCGTATATACTTAAACCTGCTCGTGAATGAAGGCTATTTATCAATTTTGAGCAGGAATGCAATTGAAAACACAATTGAAATAAAAATTACCAACGAGGAGATCCGGATCCGACAAGAATTCCTACGAAAATTAGAATTGTTTTATACACGGACTTGTGAAATCAATTTAGATTTAATCATGAAATGTTCGGCATCTATCGATCAAATCGCTACTTCATCCGACGGCAACAACTTGGCGTTTTACAAAAGAACATTCCGTTTTCAAAACATCGCGACGACCTTCGTAGGACTGAACGCTGAAGCGGCATTCAAACAAATTAAAGACAATGCATACACACACGGGAAAAAAAATTAATAAAAATTACTATTTCATTATAGTAACCGGATCCCATTCAAAAATAATAGTGATTTTTACTCATCCAAAAAAATACATTTTACCTAGAATTACGTTAAATTTATTATTACTCTTCATAGTAAAATTTACTAATCTCATAGTAAAAAATCACAATATTTTTGAATTGGATCCGGTTACTGTATGAAATAGTAAAAATTATCCATAATTTTTTTTTCCGTGCAGTTGCTTTCAGTGAAGACAAATATAAGCCGGATGCCACAGAAGTGAAAAATTATGGACTGATTGGCGTTAGCCTGTTGTCGGATTCATCTGACAAAAGCTTTACAGTATCGACGAAGGCAGCTTTTCTCGTTGGAGAAAAAGAGTATGAAATTGAGTTTAGCACCTTTTAACACTAGCTCACTATCGAATCTGTACCTTTTTGTATTATGTTTTTCTTTTCAAAATAATTTACGGATTACGAGGTTCGTTCAATAAGTAAGTTTCCTTATGTTGGGATACGATGAAAAAATTCCAAAACATTTCGGAAAAAAAATGATATCCTTGTACTTATTGTAATATGGACTTTGAGAGTTTTGTCAACTTTTTTGAGGCTTGATCTTTTGTGGAATTTTGTGTCACTTTTTTGCAGTTTTAAGCAAATTTCGGAACTTCTCGTCACTTTTAAAAAGTTTTTAGACTCTTCAATTTATATAATTTTATACAATTTCCGAAGCTTTATTTTTTTGTTTAGTTTTTATTGTTATCATATTTTCTTGTTGCAAATTTTGGCGAATTTTAATAATTTTGTTGCTTTTGTTCGGTATGATATTTTTTAGATTTATATCTACTCTGCTCTGTAATTACCTAATTCTTTTATTCCAGGTTTTCAACACCTATAGGTACTTGCCTGTAATAGTAACGTAAGTAATTATTTTTCTTTTGGCGTGATTTTGGGCCCCGTTTATTTCCATAGAGAGTTACCATCGAGCCCCACGGCTCTCCTTCTCCGACAAATCAGTTGTCAATCCTCACGCTCTCCGTTCGCGGAAATAGGGCTTTTGGCCATGTCAAATTGACCTTCGGTCACAAAATTTACATCATCGAATGCTACTACGCATCCGGTGACTTCGGGATCATGTGGTATTGAAAAATAAAAATGGGGCCGCTTAAAAAATTTCTGAATTGACATAAAAACAGAAAAAATCTATTCAAGAGAAATGCGTACTCTAATTTGTATATGGCCTACAAAAATTCGCATCAACCCTATTGGTTTTTCAACGTTGAAATACATTCAAAATAGACTAAGGTGTTGTTTGAGCAAACACAAATTAAATTCGTCCATGTCGATGTGTATTGAAAAAATTTTATTAAAAGTGAAAAATTCTCCAAAAAATTATTATTTTAAATTTTAAATTTTGAATGCATCATCTCATGTGTTGATGCTCCAAGATATTTGCTATCGAATGACAAGAATCAAAGATATTTCAGGACTCCTACTTGATTTTTTTTTAAAAAAGTATAATTTTACTAACCAAAATGATCAAAACTTTAAAAAGTTGGATTATTGTACAACTTTTTGTTGAAAAGCGAGACTTTTGGCAATTTTCACAAGTAAGTGAGTTTTTTTTTTTGCAATTTTCGGCAAAAAAAATCGACACTCGGTGTTGTTCAATGACTTCATTTTTGGTTATTGAATCATTGATGGTGAAGTTTTCGATTTGAGTTTTCTGATAAAAATCTCACCAAAAAAATACCAGAAAGTGAGAAATAATTAATTTAGAAGTTTTGCAGAGCAAAATTTGTGTAATTAGGTACTTACATAATTAGTGATATTCTCAGATTTATTGTAGATTGTCAATTGTTATACATCTGATGTTACATAATAAGTTTGTATTCATTTAAAATCATGGTGTGTGGTTGAACTTCTTAATTATTGTGTGAATTATTCTGTCATTTTTTATCATGTGAATCTCAGGCGAGTGAAATAATAGCCGGATGGCGGATATGTTGCAGCAGAGTGTACAAATAGCTAGAAGAAAGGATTCCACTTATTTATATTTCCTGCGAAGGTAAACGCATGAAAAAGGTGAGTTGTCAATTGCAGAAGAGACAAGTGGCAACCCACAAAAAATTCTAAACTCTGTAAAATACGTATGCGATTTTTTGCCACATTTTGATTCAATGAAAGTAAAATAAACATATTAATTATGTATGTATTTTGATATTTATTTCACTGTTTTAGGTGCATTCTGAAGAGAGCTAATGGGAGTAGCATCGAGATTATGGTTGGAGAAAGCTCAAACCGAATGTCGTTACTACCCTCTTCAATGTGCCAAATCCGCCTAGGCTCATTGGAGATGATGCTGGTGAAAATATATAAAATCAAAAAATGATGCCAAGGAGAAATTATTTAAAGCTAAACAAAAGGTTGGTAAAATAAAATTAGGAAATTATGATTGTGTTATTTTTCAATTTTTGGTACAATTTCAAGCTATGATATAACAAATAGTTGCATAGTGATTTACATCAGTGTTTTTTTTTTTAAATTTTCATTTGTGTAGGATAAACTACAAGCTAGCAATGAATATGAATACAATGTAATGCTAGAGCCGGAGAAATTTTCGAGAAGAAAATGAAAAGCTGAAATCAACTCTAAAGGTAAAAATTCCATGCATATAAACCGAGCCTACTCACTTCATAAGACTCATTACACCAGGAGTTTTCAATCCTGCTCGTCAATTAACAATTTGTTACGTTCACTGGTAGAACGCCCAATGGTCAAGGCGCGGAGAAATCCAGAGCAGAGTACGCGTGTTTGGAAATGTTTCCACAATGTTTCCACCGTGGTAGGAAAGAAAAGAACCAACAGAAAAAAAATATTAGAATAAATTTCACTCAGATGATAGGCGAAATGAAACGTGATTATCAAAAAAGAGCGGCCAAATAATTTTGATCGTCTTTTTTTCTTCAATTTTTGAAATTATAAATTAGTATTTATCGTTGTTACCTATATTTTATACTTTGCACTTGATTCTGTTCACTGATTTAAATTTTTATTTTATATGAAGTATATTGATCGTCAGATCGTGGGATGTTTTACTTATACTTACCTATACTATTACAATATCCTCAATAGAATTGCATGTCCAGAATGTAATACCTACAAAATTCTATCAAATTTGACATTATTTAATCTATTTGGATAAAATTTCATCAAACATAGCCCAATGGGATACATTTTAATAGAAGTAGGTACCTATACATCTTCTATAATCAAGTTTTATCCAAACGGATGAAGTTTTATGAACTTTGATAAAATTCTATAGGTACATTTTGGACATAAAATTCTATAACTTGGAGGATTTTTCAATGTATTTTTACAGAATTTTATAGAAATCATTTTTCATGGGATATATTTTCCAGATTTTTAGTGTTACATGAAAATGAATTCAAAAACAGTGAAAGAACTGTTAGAAATGCTGATTAGCTTGTGAATTGTATTTTATTGCTGTTTTTTTTCTTTCAGGAACAAATTAGAAATATTGAAAGAGACTGCAGTCAACTCATTAAAGAAAAGCAAGAATTGACCAAAAAAGTTGCAGACAAAAAGCTGCAGCTCAGAGTTTCCTAACTTTCCTCACAGAGCTGCAAATAGAATCTCTCAGTCGAGAAAAAATGAAGCAGTGGGATCATGAAACTATAATGAAGGCACTGAAAATGCATTTTCAAGGCATGAAAAAAATAAATTTTCAAAAATTTGAAAAAAAGTACCTTTAGTAACCAACGTTTGGTAGCTTTAGTAACTTAGGTAGGTATAGGTACTTGAAAAGTAACCATGATATTTTCATAAAAGTACGTACCTACATACAAAGTTTTAAAAAACCAGGAGTTCCTCAAGATGGAAAACCCTTTGAAAATGCAATAAAAACCGCCAAAAAAAAGCGCATCAATGAGCAAGAAAATATGATTTTCGATTTATTGAGATTGTTCAATTATTCTACTGAAAAATAATTAAATTAAAAATCACAACGCGAAAAACACGCATACCTACATCAAAAATGGTTACCTATAATTTTTTGAAATCTTGAAAAAGGTCTTATTCATCAAAAAAAGTTTACTTAAATCTTTAAAAAAATTATTGTAGGTATTATACATTTAAGTTTAGGTACTCCTTGAGCAGGGCGAAGCTCAGAGATGACTCCACGATGAAGCAAATTCAATAATAGGTATTAAACATCTATTACTAGGAGCTGTTCAGCTGTAACTTGGTTCCTGAATGATAAACAAATGATAGATCTTGAATTTTGGTATCGAATAATTTTCTTATCATAGAGATAAATGTTGCGTTACCCTAATACACGTTATCGAGACATTTACTCAACGAAACGAAAATTAAAATCGGATTAAATTCAATCATAAGCTTTGGGTTCTTACTTACCGGTAGTTCTATCTTTCTGATTAGCATACAAATGGTATCAATTTTGGAAATTCAATTCGAAATGATGTGAGTACAGTTTGAATTAAATTTATTATTTACTAGAATTACTGTGTTATACAATTAATATTGAAATATTCACCAAGTATCTCAAATGATGACTGTGGCATTTTCAAGAGCACAGCACGCATGAGTTTATCTCTTGCCGCAATAATTATTCGCTTATTTTTAGTGCTCTTGTGCTTAGAAATCGTTTATTAATTTCACAGATCGCTGAAAACTCATCTAATTCACTAAGCATCTCAGAAAGACCACCAAGACAATTTGAAGACCAGTAAAATTTTCAACCAGCTCGCCAAAGACAGTTAAATATCCTCACAAGACCTACATAATGACCATTACCTCCTACTGAGCAATAATCAGTATCATTTAGACCATATCCGTCCAGTCACTGCCGAGTGAACCAATGAAGCTGAACCTGAACCTAGTGTTATGTATAATATGCCAAATATGGTCAATCAAAGTCCAACAAGGTACCGGGTACGAATTCGACCCAATTGATTACATGAGTGATTTCAAAACGTTGACAAAACTTCCTAATTTCGTGGATAAAACCGATCTGCTCCCTTTGCTTATAACAAACGCGACCAATCACACTTTCCATATATTCACAGCTCCTCGCAAATTCGGTAAATCCACCATAATCGATATGATCCGTCGTTTCGTCGAATTACCCATCAACTCGACAACCGGTGAAATAATAAATAAAACGAGAACCACTAATTACAATATGTTCACGGACACTCAGCTCAACCTGAGCATTTCTCGAAATAGCGAATTCATTCAACAGCATATGGGCGAATACCCCGTGTTGCTGGTGAACTTCACCGACGTCAAAGGCGATACTTTGGAGGATCAAATGCGCTACTTCAAAGCAGCTCTGCAGAAGACGGCGAGAAAATACGCGTGGTTGTATTGGACGTATATGAAGAACCCTATTGAAAAGACCAACGATACGGACGAGGTCGTTAAGAAGTTACGATTAGAAGGTATGGGTCGATTGATCACGGGAGAAGCGAGCGATGCCGAGTTGGTCGATGGTCTGCAGGATATATCGAGATCGATATTCGATTATTATGGTAAAGAACCATTCGTCTTGATCGATTCGTTCGATACACCGATGCAGCAAGCTAGTCGTCGAAATATCTACGAGGTCGAGAACGTAACCAGGTTCGTGAACGATTTGCTCTTCATGGGGATGCGATTCGGTCCGTTCATAACGCATCACATGGTTGCAACCGGAATATCCGGATCGTTTGCCAAAATAGCTGCTCAAGAGACACTCATGCAGACGCCTAGATTCCTCGAACAGTCTCCATTTTTGCCTTACTTCGGATTAACCTCCAGCGAAGTCGACAAATTACTAAGTGAGAAAAATATCCAAGAAGAGGAACGTCTGCAAATCGATCTCCATTACAACGGATACGTTAGCAAATATAGCCCTGAAGATCCAAATGCTGAAAAAATCTCCAACCAAAATAGCACAGAAGCTCCA
Organism: Planococcus citri; assembly: GCF_950023065.1. Lineage (NCBI taxonomy): Eukaryota > Metazoa > Arthropoda > Insecta > Hemiptera > Pseudococcidae > Planococcus > Planococcus citri. Next base: position 61,530,559 of record NC_088677.1, on the reverse strand, counting down.
AATGCTGAAGAAATCGACAACAAAAATATCACAGAAGCTCCGAATGCTGAAAAAATCTACAACATTTTCTCAGTACTGAAATATCTACGAGAACGAGCCAAAACTGGTAAACCAAACTACCTAAATTACTGGCAACGGACCGATACCATGAAGGGATTAAATTTCTACTTGAGTGCTCCGGCTATTCGAGGCATGCTCTACAGCCTGATTTTACGTAAAAGTCTGACTCTCCAGAGCAACTTGTTCACATACGCAGAATTAGAACAACTGAAAGAATTTAAGAACAACGAGAACCCCTTTCAAACGGATCAAGGCTTGTTGTATTTCATCTATTTCATAGAACACGGCTATCTGGCTCGAAAAGACGTGCAAAATGATCGAAACAGATACCACATCGTCAATTTGGACGCTGAATTTGAAATAATCGAAATCATCAACTCGTTCTACCAAACAAATAACCTGCAACTGAATCCAATTGCCGAGCATTTCGTTAAATTACTAGAACAAGGAACGTATCCGGCCAATTTACTCGAACAATTGAAAGCAGATGTGAAAAAAATCGTCGAAAAATCACCGGATGCGAATCGATTGAGCTTTCAATGTTTGCTATTTTGTGCGGCCAGACTTCGTTATCCTTTGACCACCACTCGATTGTTGAACGTGAATGAATTAGCAACCTATACCAATGTAACCGAAACCAAAACCGTTGACATTATTGTTCAAAACGATCAGCGAGATGTTTTACATTTGTATTGCGTTAAAAATAGGCAAATTCTCGATGCGATTTTGATAGAAGCTAAACAAGCCTATCCTCAAGATTATGAAACTGTTCAAGGTAGACAAAACAAAGTATTGGGTATTTATTTAGGAGAACATAATAGTATCGATTTTGAGATTGTTGGGTAAAATGTACCCAAGTGAAGGTATTATAATTATTAGTACCTATTCCCCGCAGGTGAATTTCTCCAGAACATAGGGTAGGTGAGAGAGCAGGGTGTCTAACAAAACTCCCAGCCAAAAATCATGACTATTTCGTGGCCTATTTTTCACACATTTTTACCGTATAAACCCCCCCCCCCCCCACAAAAAAATTACATAACTTGAAACTATCTTGAGACTTCGAGGAATTTTTTAAAAACTTGCAAGCAAAGTAGGCATTTCAGTTTTTTCATTTTTCTGATTTTTTGAACAAATATTTAATTTTTTACAATTTAATTTCTATTTTATGAGTTTTTAAACAAATTTTCAAGTGTATTTCAAGCAAAATTCATTACTTCCATGACCGTGAGACACCATGGAGAGAAAAAAAATACCTTCCTGTTGAAATTATTGGGGGGGGGATGTACATACATACGAGTATATCTATACAAAAATCGAAGAATGCAGAGAAAAAACATCATACGACGAAAATAGGTATCTTATCAAAGAAGCATTACAACAGACTACACGACCTATTAACCTACAAGCAACATCCGGGAGCTTTCAAAATCCAAAATAGTATGTAAATTCATGATTTAAAAAAAAACACTCACGAGGCAGACTTTTCTTCAAATACAAATCTTTCACGAACAAATTGAGTCGCTTTTTTTGGTGAATTATTCGCAAACGGATCAATTAATTTACGATTGATTCGGTTTTCGTGAAACTATTATACAGGAATTGATCTGTTTTCAAGTGAAGTGAATCGAATCAAATCATTCATAATCGATTTGCGATTAAACAAATAGCCTGATTTCTAGGTGAATCACTCGCGAACGAATTGAATTTTTTAGTGAATCATTCACGAACGAATCAAATAATTTTTGGTGAATCATTCGCGAACAAATTGATTCGTATATGCGACTCGTTCACGAACGAATCGATTCATTTACTTGATTTTAGGTGTATCATTCATGAACGAATTGGATCATTTTTGGTGAATCATTCGCGAATGAATTGATTCATAAATTGAAGGATTGATCAATTCGTTCGCGAATAGTACCTTCAAAAAACAGATCCACTTGTTAATAAACGATTCGTTAGGAATGGCGGAAGCTTTGTGAGATTTCAAGTTTTGTCGAAATCGGTTCAGCCGTTTTCTAGGAAGGTACCTAACGAGTTAAAAAAAATAAAATAAAAAAATTGGTCACTCGATAAACTTGGAATCTTTGAGCTTTTGGAACAAACTATTCATTACTGGTATCGTCCCTATTATTCATAATTTTAAAAACGTTTGAAAATTTGAAGAAAAAAAATCAAAATTTCAACAAATTGACCAGAAACGTTGAAATTTAGGATACGTCTCATTTTCAACCCGTGAAATCGGTTGGAAACGGGTTCGAATGGTTTTTAGCAGCTGTGCAACCTGCAGCAGATTTTCAAAACTTGAAATTTCCACAAAATGTATCTAAAATGAGGCTCTCTTTGCAAACTCCAGTTTTCCAAAGAACTCGATAAAATCTGTACAAATCACTTTTAGCAAGCGTATGCTATACGGATCGCTGCTCGTTAGTGACCCATATCCGACTGAACACACGCCATTTTTCGAAAATCGGAGTGTTCCAGTTCTGCACCATATTTTTGTAGAGTGATTTCATAATTGAAAATTTCAAAAATTCACTGTAACACTAACTCGACAAAAATATAGTTACGAACTGGAACGCACCGACTTTGGAAAAATTGCAGTAAGTAATCGAATAATGAATAATCGGTCAACTATGTCCCTAACAAGCAGCAATCTGGAGCAGACATGCCTGAATTCATTTGGAAAAATGTTATTGACTCAGCAAGATGAAATTTTAAGAGCAGAGAAAATTTTGACTTTTTAACTTCATTCAGTGAAATTCTGTTGCAATTTCAAGTTTCAAAAATCTGCTGGAGGCTCTAGAACTGCTGAAAAAAGTTTATAACCATTTCCAATCGATTTGGCGAGTCAAAAACAGAGAATATCCCAAATTTCAGCTTTCTGGGTCAATTTGGTGAGATTTTGATTTATTCTCGTTTTTGACCCAATTTGATTTTCAAAAATTTATCAAAAAACGTAGGGCTACCTTAGTGCTTAAAATTTTGGTGATGATATATCTTTGCATTATCTTTTGAACTGGCTTCGATAGTAAAAACACATTTCTCTTACCTATTTTCAAAGACAAGCAATAATTCCAAAAAAACTGTTCTTACATCAAAGATCTGAAATGCATGCTATTATTTTTTGCTTCGCTGTAATGTATTTCGAACCAGGCGGGGGGCGGGGATTTATAAGGGAAACATAGACAGAAACACCACATACAATAAAAATGTTCATAAGTATATAAGTACGAGTATAAGAAACGGAATGGAAAGTGTTAAGAATTTGACACAAAAATATCAAAATCATAGCTCGCAGCATCATCCAATGCATCATCCACGAGATAATGACGACAACTACGAAATCTGCAAGGTATAATAATACTTAATATGATAAATGAAAATGCAAATCTGCCGTTAGAATATTATACACGGTCGAAAAGGTTTAATTAGGGAGAGTGTTCCTGTCAGATGTAATTCAATCGACGTTGAATAGAAGGATTATTCGGATCTCTTTTGTAAGACGATGACAACAGAATCATCACCGCGTTATCGTGCTTTTATTAGTGTATTGTATGGTACATATTCCCCTAATTTTTCTCTTCCCCTCGATTCGTTTTTTCTTTTTAGCCATTCGGATTTGATAAATATATTTTTTTTTTGGATATCTTTATTCTATATATTGTGAACGCGTCGAAAATCTTACGTCACTTGTTCGCGTATAATTGAATAAGTATAAAAGATGAGGTATGTTTATTGGATGTTTTTACACAAACGATTAATAATGCTCTGTACGTACACATCAAAAGTATACGTAGGTAAGAGCAAAGGGGTTTTAAATCTTTACTCGTTCGAAATACGTACTAAATCATATAAGTGGAATTTGACGCGTACAAGTGGCACTATTTGAGTACCTAGATGATAATTTTTACAAATGAAAAACTCAGTTGGGTCGTTCCTCCTCCTCTCTCCTTTCGTGTAGTCGTTCGTGTTAATTTTACATACGATAAGATGTGTATGTAAGAGCCGAGAAATACGATGTGGTTGGCGTTGTGTTGCTTTGAGATGACGTTTTAGTAAAATTTACCGCTGTGTGTAGTACACAGTAAGATATATAAGGGTGTGTATAAATATGTTAACCTGTGGTTTTAGGTACCTACCTACCGTGCTGGCGAGAAAGAGAGAAATAGAAGAGTTGAAATGACGACGACGACGACGACACGCTTATGAAATAATTTATTCATTATTAGCGAACACGAAAGTAAGAAAGAGGGTACGAGGGGAGGTAAAAGTTGTAAATAAATTTCTCTCTACCGGTGAGAAAGGTACGCGCATAAAATTGAGACATGTTTAAGTATTAAGATGCTCGTGCGGCTGTTTCCGTGCTTTTGGCAGAGTCCGAGCTACATAAGCAACAGTTTGCCATGTGAAGTACGAGCGGTAGCATACAGAATAGAGAAAAAGGAGCAGTGCAGAGATGTGAGTTACCTGCGAAGCAACTAAGATGTTAATTAATTTCGCGAGACGAGCTTTTTTTTGGACGAATTTGTCGAGAAGTGTTATTCTATTGAGGAGAGGGGTGATTTGAAGTTTAAAAAGGATGAATTAAAAACATGTTTACGCAAAAATCAAAAACAAACGACTTACCTACTAATCGTATTTTTTATACTCGTATAATGGCAAAAATTTGCACTCACCTGAAACAGAAAAACAAAATCAACATCGATCAGTGATTTGACAATCGTTTCGATATCACAAGGAAGCATCGTTTGAAAAGCAAACCAAGTACCAAGGTAGGACAGTAGGTAGGTAGGTAGGTAGGTACATCATAAAAGAACATTTTCCAGATCAATATTAATTCTCGGAGAACAATAACTAAATTTCGAGATGGCCAGTTGGTCTTTAAATCTTTCTGGGAGAGAGTAAAGGAGGGATGGTGATTCACGTTGTTATAATCTTGTTCCCAAAGGTTCAACCAAGAACAGTCGTTAGATTACCTGAATCTCCAATAGATAGCGAGCTACAGTTGTACAAAGTTTGAAAATGCGAAAAAAATGGCAAAAAGTAGTACAACATACCATCAGTTGACCGATGTACATTTATTTCAAATAGGTAAAATTATTCAGTAAATAATTTTTTTATTTAATTTTTCAGAAACGTTTCTTTGATTTTTTTAAATTATAGATAGGTACAATAAAAGGTGGACGAGTTCGCGAAAAACAAAAATATTTGGAGCGTTTCTATCAAATTCAGTGGGGACTTTCATTTTGAGTAGAAAGCAATCCAGAAATAGCACCAAAAAAGCCCAAGGAGAAGAGTTATGACTTCTCAAAGAGGGGTAATTTTCAAAAAAATCATAGGTTTTCCACTCTAGCCCCAACCCAACCTATTTTGGGAAAAATGGCTCAGTTCAAAAGGATGGTATGTATTTGAAATTCTGCTTCGAATTATGCCATTGCCATCAAATCCAATACCACTTTTAGAGTTCTATTATGAGCGGTTGAAAATGTGCAAATCGCATATTTTTAGGTAGGAAATTTTTGAAACTGGGGAATTATTTTGTGTATTTTGGAACACAGTGCTACCAATGTTTTGGGTCATTATGATTAATTCCAATTTCAAAAAATTGAGAAAAATACTTGAGCAAAAAATTACACAAAATATTTTTCATTTTATTAAATAGGTAATAATGAGCAGAAAATTGGCAACACTGTGTTACAAAATACATATTTTTCCAGTTTCAAAAATGATATCTTTCGATGTTTTGGCTTAATTAATGTGAAATATTTAAAAAGAAAACATTTTCAAAACACGAATTTACCCAAAAATAATTTCGGTGCAAATTTTTAACCGCTCAGTAAAACGCCAAAAGTGGTCTAGGATGTTGACGGCAAACGGCAGCAGCCTATAAATCGATGCAGAATTTAAAAGAGACATGTCATGTATTTCTTGTTTTAAAGGTTCGAGCCCAGTAGAAAGTGTGACAAAGATAAAATTGTTCAAAATTACTTTGCGATGATCTCTTTGAACTAATTAGCTGTATTATGTACGTGCGTACCTACGATAATCAAAATTTTCAAATGAATAAGTAATTCGTCGTTTGATACATTCCTAACAAATATAGTTCAATTTGGAACGAAAATCTCCCCAAACCTAGAGAGCTTGTTATGGTGATGCCCGTTAAGTCGGAAGTCGGTAAGATTCATTTCTGTGTTTGCGAACAATGTAGATCACATAGTCAGAATTCAACTTAGTTGATGCCAAAAGCCCAAGTTGCTACTGCGTCATTAAATAAATTTCAGTTTATTCCTTAATAAGTATAATGAGCTTTAATCTTCAATAAGTGAGGACCTCTGAGAATTTTGAAAAAAAAAAAGAAATTCTCCACAAGACCGTTAATTGACACAGTTTTTTTCACTACAATTGTTGAGTAAATAATTTTTTTGATTGATTTTTCAAGATGGTCTGATTCAAATTGGGTGCCAGAAATGGTTGATAAAACTACATACTTCAAGTGAAGAAGTTGTAGAAAATAAGTGGCTAGAATTAGATCCTGAGCCGCCCAATAAACTATGTAAAAAGAAATGTAAATTAACAACAGAAGCTGTGAAAGTGTTGGCGAGAAGAAGTATTAAGTACAATATTCTAAATGGAAGTAGAGTAGATATAATTCAAGTTGACCAATTACATAATAATTTTCATAGTTCATTTGCAGCATTGATTGGAGATGGTACAAGCGAGAAATAAAGCCATGGCAAGAAAAAATATAGATTTTGAAAAAGTGTGGCAGCAAAAATGTCAAAAACACTTGAAAGATGAGGATGAAGATACATATGTACCAAGTTGCCCCCATGTATCTTGTTGTGGTTTTCAGGCAGAAAAAGTAGAATACGTTACCATCAAGAGTACTAATTGAAGAATACGATGACTTACTATGAATCCAAAACTCTAAAAGTAAGTTAGTAAGAATTCAAGTTCATACCTTCGTCGGTATGATTTATTTTCATGAAGTAAGTAAGTATACGATGAAATTATCTTCGATTTAAACATTTTGATTCAAAAACAAAACAGCTATATCAATATGAATAGTCGCTTGCATAATACCATATGTACAATCATTTTTTTTTCTTACTCTAAAACTTAAGAAGTTTTTGAAACTCAGAAATAATAAATTTAATGAAATTTTTAGCAAATCGAAAATTGTTGAGCTTCAAAAACTTTAAATTTCAGAGAGAGAAAAAAAATCTGCAGTCATTTTTTTTTCATTGTGCGATCTTCTGAAATTGAAAACCATTTTGTAGCCCCTTCAATTCGCAAGTTGAGCGAAAAGTCATAATCGGTAATTTTGTTTATTTTTCAAAGTACTACCGACCCCTATGGTCAAAATTGATTTTTGGCTCTTAGATTTTGGAAACTTATCTTGCCCCTTCAATTTTCAAGATAGGTGACTTGTTTATCTTACTTTTTTTTTACTTGTACCGGGTTATATCAAAAAACGAAGGTTGTACCACCACTCCCTGAACATCCAGTATTTGTAATCCTGAAACAACAGACCATGGTGCTCGCATTTGAACTAGTGACATCAAAGCTATCTGAGAATGAATGCAAGTTCTTCTCGTTTAATACACACAAACTCAATTTTTTATTACCCTTTCCAAATTTCCTTTCAATGCAGTAAATCTCACCGACCCTCGAACAACCTCACAATACCATACACGATCTCTTAATACTGGAAAATATACACTGAATTTTTAATTTAACAAATCGAACCAGTCTCATATACTCGTAGAGCGAGATTATCGTCGCGAACCAATACGACGATCGATGCACGAGGATTATCTCGTTTAATATTTTTTTCTCCGCTTTGTGTATTACACGATTGGCGCCCGTTACTAATACCATCTCCGTTTAGTAAGGATTACAATCAATTAGCTCGGAGGCATTAAGGGTAAAGTGGATAATGGAGTATTATTCTACACACACACAAAGAGCAGCCAGAGTATCGTGAACTACTGCTCAAAATTACCCTATGGCATAAATACACCGCGTATTGATACAAAACCAAGACGAGGAAGTGGAATCGGTACGGTATTTTACAAATGAAAAAAAAAAAAAAAATACCAAATACATAATACGAAAGCTTATGCAATACACAAAAAATTGTGACGGTACAACTCTACCCTACGATGTAACTTTTTTCATGCAGTTTGTTTTTGGGTTGGTTTTTTTTATTATTATTTTTTTTTAATAACCTCGCTTAGAGGCATTTAGAAGGATTTACCTAGGTTTATTGATTCTATGAGGAATATATCTACCTTCCTGAATTTTGGTGCTCCTTTCAGCAGTGTCTCAAGCGATTACTTCGAGGAACATGGACTAGATAAATACCTGAACCCAAAATTCAGATATTTTTTTTGGCACCCTTTCAAATAAAAAATGAGGAAATTGCCAAAATTGGAACAAAAAGTTTCAATTTTTTTCAGAGGTTCCTAAATACGAATTATCAAAACAATCTTAGATTGTTTTGAGACATATAATGTAAGTAAAATTTTAATTAATTACCAACACAGATATATGAATTGTCGACCGACCAATCCCCATAACTGAAAACCTACTTACGATCAAAAACACAAGATCGACGACAAAAAACGAAACTAAAACCCAAAAAATCCCATTACCAAAATCTATCCCACCATTCCCCATCCTACGGTATTTTCGCCAACTTTAAAAATAAAAACCCCATTTCGCTCGGGTCATTGATAATCAGTATTCGTTAAAAATTCACCACATCGCGCCACAATTCACAGGCAATTTGACACGAACGTCGTAATACTCGAACAAGAACCACTAGCAAAAAACAAAGAAAGGAAGAAGAAAATGTAGGTACGTATTCCATGCATCTATGCAAAATTGTCACAATTTAACTGGGAATACGACGACGTAATACACGTTAAAAGAATGTACAACCCTCCCTTGTACCCTGCGAAGCCTTTATCGCGATAACAGATTTGACGCAATATTTCTACATAAAGTCGCCCACCACTTCCTGCTTCTTCTATCGTGGTAGTTACCAAGTAATCGCGTCGTATGTGGTGCCAGAGACGAGACTAGTATGCAATTTTTTTCTGCACCGCAAACTGCGAAATAGAATATTTGATAAGGTTAAGGTGTGATAGTTTCGTGAAATTTATTCCGCAAGGTTGTTGCGATTCGTCGAGAAGACGAGATTTTCTACGATGAACGTTTTCACTTCCTCGTACATACATAGATGATGGCGAAACTTCGACGACGATACAGTGTAGTATTCTACCGACTGCAAGGTAATTTTTGGGTTAGGTACCATTTTACCGTTACGTTAAAATAACTAACTTTGATTCCTAATGGTCTTGATCAGCATGCACGTAAAGAACTTCACTTTATGAAAATTGAAATTGAAATGCTCAAAAACTCAAAAAGCCTAGTACTTACGCCAAAAAAAAAAAAACGGATTCCCAAATCAATCAGTGAGATGATTTTAATTTTCCTAGTAGGTATTCATGTGTATCAAGAGTTTCCAGGATTCTATACGAAATCAAAGAACACTTACGCCGTCAAAATCAACCGAAAACTAGAATACGCGAAAACACTACGTAGATCACCGATACCGTATTTAAATCGAATCACTTTGTAAGCATAGAGAATCCGATGAAATTTACGAGAAAAAAGTCGTGAAAAACAAACCGTCAAAACTGCAAACGAATATCTGCGTACGCACTTCTTCAATCAAAAACACCGACAAAGAGAAAAGATCGAATCGTATATTACTTTAGTTCACTTCGAGGCACCGAACTGCAAAAAATTAGCTAAAAATATTAACAAAATGTCACGAATAACTAGAAATTATTCACGGAAAAGTCGGCGACGTACTTACAAGTGTCGACAAGAAAATTAAGCTAACTGATCAAAAATCAAAATGGTCGTTAACGACTCGATCATAATTACAAAAACATAGCTCCGAGAAAACAACACGTTCGCGACGATATTACCGAATAATCGAGCGTAATGTATTATTTGAAATTGAATTTACAATACATTTTAATAAATATAAATGCAAAAAGGAGAGCATTTTCGAAAAAAAAAACTCGGTTTTTTTTGCTCTAATCCCTGCACAACTTGTTAGGACAAAAATGATCCTCAACGTACTTTTCCATCCCTTGCAAGCTCCGAGGAACGAAGCAGCCTAGTATTGAGTGGAGTCCTTAAACGGTATCAAAATTATGCTGACTAGTAGTTAATGTGGGCCTGCTGAATTAAGGGTGGCTAGTCCTGTCCTCACACTAGCGAAGTGAACCTGGGAATAATTTAAAAAAATAGATACTTACGATAGTCGATAATTAAATCTCAATTAAATAATTACGGTTGTGGTGATTTAATTTCTAAAAAATAAAGAGACCACTTTAAGTGTTCTACTGAGCAGTTGAAAATTTGCAAATCTCCAATTTTTCGGTAAATTCTCATTTCAGAAATATTTTCTTCTCAACTAATTCGCAATTATTTGTCAAAAAATTCGAAACATATCGTCATTTATGAAACTGGGAAAATATTTTCAAATACAGCGGTGCCAATTTTTTTGACCACGTATCAATTTCAAAAAATTGAAAAAATTTCAAGTTTTTTGCTATTCTTCTCGATTTATTGAGATAGATAATCAGAAACAAAAATTGGCACCATTGCATTCTAATAAATTTTCCCAAATCACCGGGGTTAGAAGTGATACATTGTGATGTTTCAGCTTAATCAATGCAAAATATTGAAGAAGAACAAAATTTCCAAAATGAGCGATTTGCAAATTTTCAACTACTCAGTGGAAACCCAGAATTACCAGTCTTAAATTTTAATGGCAATGGTCTTGCTCGACTCGGAATCTGATTGAAGTCCGGATCGTATTTCCTCTTAACGGATCAGATGATCAGCCAGTTCCGCAGTTCATTAAGGTGGTTCTTATACTTGGTGATTTGTTTTTCTTTTAATTTTGAATGTTCATCCCCTCAAAGTTGCTCCTTTTGCTAAGAAAATTAAACCTTGAAAGTTTCAAGTCGATCGGATAATATTGCACGTGCCTCAGAGCATCTAAAATTGACACTTATGGTCTATTTTTTTGAGATCAGATGATAGTGGCTGATGTACAGTAGGACATTAAAGTTCATTATGAGCTTATAATAATGAAAACATTAAAAACCACCTATAAAAATACAAACGATGAAAAATTCGAAATAGGTATCAAGGTTAGATACTAAAAGAATTAATAAAGGTTATCGAGCAGTGGAAGAAATTGGCTGAGAATTTCAAAAGAACCTGCTAAAAACTGGTCATTATAGACAAGAGGTGCAAACTCGAAGGAACTCGTTATATACGAGTAGGTAATTACTGACATCGATTCAATCTAATTATACGAAAATCCAGAACATGGTATGTAAATGTATGTACATGTACCTAGGTAAAAGAAGCTGGAGAGTGCTATCGGCTTCCAGAATCGTCCAAATAGTTACTATATAGTATATATAATTTTGGATCGACATGGTGGTGTTTCTGGAACCATTCAAAACGCTTACAATCACTTTGAAATCAGATAAATTCCCAACTATGTACTGAGTGTACAGCGAAGTGATTGATCTTACAATTGAAGGGTGGTTTTCCAAAACGCATTAAGTCCCAAAAGTAAGTTCCGAGAAAAAGCATAAAACATACTCCCATTTCATTAGAGGGCTTATTTTGAGTATGCAACCAACCTAACATTGAAGTTTAGGTATAGCTTGATATGATCCAACACGCGGTGTTGAGTTGAATGTTGCACAAGAGATTCAACAAGTGTTGAAAAACATGGACTTAATGCGTTTTGGAAAACCACTAGACGTTTTATGTTGAAAATTAGCATTCATTCAGGAAAATTATGAGGTAACTATAAGATAATTATAAAATGAAAGTACCATCTTGTAGGAAAATCAATTTCCAACAAAATGGTTCCTACTACTTACTGTTTATTTTCAATCGCGAGTGCACAAATTGAAGAATTAAAAAAAACACCACGTGAAAAGTACATTTTTCTGCCTTTTCTCCTTTCCAGCTTGCATATTACCATTCAATTCAAAACCTCTTATCAAAAATTATGTTTGTATTTCACTTCTGAGGAATTGTGATTTTTTGAAAGTTTTTGCCTTATATTTTCGAATTACGTTGATATTGATGTCGTTTTCTTGTGATTCGATACTGCTGAGCGCGAAATTCGTATGAAAAAGATTCCATGTTGTAAAAGCAGCTTAATTTTGAAAATGGTGGAAATTTAGGAGAGGGCTAAGTGAGTATCGAATCATAAGAAAACAACGAAAACGACACCACAATTCATCAAAGTACATAACTTTATTTCAAAAATGAATAGAAATTCAGGAGGGGGCTGAGGGCTCCGGAGGGGCTGTGGGGGTGTAAAACAAAATCTAACGTCATATTCGTGCTCAGCGATATCGAATCATAAGAAAACGACACCCTACTCGTTGATAGTCATTTTCCCCAAAATTCCCATTTCACCCCCCCCCCCACACACACACACACACACATTTCCCAATTTTCTAACATGGCGCACCACCGCAAAAATTTCGAAAAAGGTATTGGGTCAAAAATACGTCCAAAAAAGGTGTTTCTAAAATGTACCTCGCAATCGTCATTGTTAAATACCATAAAATAAGTTAAAAAACTGAAAACGTCATTTTTGAGGGGTAAATATGGGGGGGAGGGGGTTGAAAATTTCTGTGGCGATACTTCCTAAGGATGCACATATACAACATACTATAAAATTTTAAAAATCAGTTCGTATGGGAACAAGCGATTCTACAAGTGTTAAAAAACATGGACTTAATGCGTTTTGGAAAATCAAGCGCATTTCAACAATTTCACAAAAAGCTGGAAAGAACATGGATAAAATAGGTATTTTAGGTAGGTATGCGTCTCAGATGATGTGTCCTGACGTCACTAACCAAATGGCGCGAAAAAATCAATTTCGAAAAAAACGGACTTAATGCGTTTTGGAAAACCACCCTTCAATTTTAATTTCTAAATTCATAGCAGAAGAAAACTACGATGGTCTGAGATGATGAAAAAAAATTGAAAATCTCCCAAGAGACTCCAGAATTGTCGAAAATACGAGTAGTAAAATTCGGTACGGGGACGTTGATACCAGTTTCAGAACTAGGTAAATAATTACTCGTGTTTTCCACCTTACGTCTACTGAATATTTATATTTTTTTACATGCATAAACCGCCAAAAATGATCCATCTCAGATTGTCTATTAAAATTCGACAAAAAATGAAAAATCAATTTTTTTGCTGTGGGTTTTTATTCAAACCATGCTTTTTCCAAAATTGCCGTTCTGTTCAAATCGAGTGGTTCCCTTGTAAGTTGAAATGTGACTAGTTTTTCGACTTTTCTGACCCCCCCCCCCTCCATCACATCCACCAGGATGAAATTGGTTTGAGATTTGTCAATTAGTTGCTATACTTATTTTCGAAGGCAATGTGTTCGAATTTCAATTTTTTTCTTCAGTATATATATGTACATACAATTCCTCAACGGTTTTCTGCTTCCAAATTCGACAAAATAGTTCAAAAAATCATTTAAAAAAGTGATGCGTGACAGTGACTAATCTATGGTGGTCGAATCCATTAATTCGATCGGTTGCTGCGTTAATAGGTAAGTATTCATTTTTTGCATTTGATCTCTCAGTTTTTCCCTAGCCTCCTTCTATACAAAAAATAAATAAATTTATCAAGTTCCCAACTCATTAAGATCTCAAACCAAAATTCTAGATACCGGTACCTACACAAAATGAGGCACAGAACACTTCTCAGTCCTACGCAGACTATTTTTCGTAAGGGCAAAAACAAAACCACAACTCTTGTCTAAAAATTACGATAAATTAGTCCAATTTACGTAAACAACCTTTTACACAGTGTTTTACACCCCTTTTTTTCACGTTAGCAGAAAATATATACCGTACACGAGCAGTTTTAAACAACACGTTCATCATCTTATTATACTTCCTAGCGACGCCGAGTACAACTCATCAAAAACTTTTTCAATCTTGAACCCTTTTTCGCGACTCGTTTTCGCGGTTAATTTTAAAATTAATCAAGAATTTTTTTCGTAATGACAGCACTCCCTCGAGACACACGACTCCAACAAGTTTACGTCTTGCCATTGCTGCACGCAGACCGTGACGACATTACTTTGAAATTTACCATCTCGCATCGTTTGCTGTAGGTAGTTTCTCAGGCAGCTTTGTGAGATACACGAAACGGAAACAAACCGACCAAGAAAATCTTCTACGTACTTTGTATTTTGTAAGCAAGTATATATAAGGGTGAGAAATATTCGATAGCGGGATATTTTCATTTGGGGATCGTTTACCTCGTATACATAGTATTTCATACAAATTGATCTGAAGCTTGAGAGAGAGTGAGAGAAAGGTGTTGGAGAGGGTGAGAAGAAAAGTAGCTGCTGTCCTAAAATAAGACGATATTTTTCACGCACTTGGATGAAATTTGTTGCGAGCCAGGTAGGTGTACCTACCTACTGGTGTTGTGGAGTGGGCTGGGTTTAGGTGCGGTTGTTAATATGCGGACGAACCGTTGCGCATACAAAATCACCATTTGGTTAGACTTTTTCGCAATATTACCAATACAAATGTCAAAAATAGTGACCGATGTACAGGTTATGGAATTGAATAGTAAATAAGAATTCGCCCTCTTATCTGTAAACGTGATCGGAGTACGTAAACTAGCGGTTAGATTATTTGCACAAGGCCCCGTCGACTCGCAAAGGTGCAGGGGTTAGACCGCAAAATGTGTACCAGTTTTTCATTCTCTTTAGGTGTCTTGCGTCTTCTTCGTATGGTGTAGCTGACGAAAAGTTTCGTTAACGTGGTGCGGTTGCCGAAGGAATTCAATCGATGCCTAATATACTCGTACACACGTGTCTTACTTAATTATCGTCGATATGCGAATTGAATTTGAAAGAAAGCTCTTTCGCTTTGGCAACATCCACCCGCATATACACAGACACACTTCCTGAGATTCACTCTGGTTTTTTTCCCAAACTGCCAGTGACAAGTAAATCCACGCTAAAGCCTCGGGCGAGGTGGTAAAATAGAAAAAAGAACAGTTCGACCTGGTAATGGTAACACGCCAAATCTCTACTGACTGCCTGCAGGTTACAATGGGGTTAATATTCCCCTCTTTTTTTTTTAGTGTATTTTCTTTCTTCTCGACGAAGACAACGAGTCGATAGTCTTTTCAAATCACCGAGAACGGATTTCAACTGGCGAGAATTTTTCTCAAATTAAAAACAACATCGATACAGAAACGAGCGACGAAAAAGGGTCCCGTCTGTGCCCCGAAAAATGATGTAGGAATTCCCATTGTGAAGCCCCAATACAGCCAATAACAATGAAGATAATTTCGTAGGTAATTTCAAATTTGGCGCAAGTAATCTTATACATTCGAATGCCTGATGCAGTATGTGTATTGACTAGGGTGTCCTTATTTTTTAAGATGGTATTTTCCTCCCTCCTAACCCTCAAAGTGGTGACCTTTGGTGAGAAAATAATTCTCTATTTTTTTTTTTTCATTTTTTGAAAAACTCGGGCTGCGGTGGGCACCTCAATTTTCAAAAATTTTATAAAATACAAATTCACTATAAAATTTCAAAATTTCAAGTTCTGTTATCTCTAAAAAGCCTCTTTTGAGTAAAATAAACTCTCATGACGATTTTAGCTCCCTCCATTGAAAACCAAGCTGACCCCCTAAAATAGCTAAAATTTAATGTAAAGTACGAATTTCAGACATTCTAAGGGGTTGACTTGGTTTTCTATGAAGGGGGTTAATATCCTCATGAGAGTTTATTTTCATCAAAATAGACTTTTTAAATGTATTTGAACTAGAAATTTTTGAATTTTAAACATTTTGATTTGAAGTTGAATGTAAAAAAAAATTAAAATTGAGAGGCCCACCGCAGCCCGAGATTTTCAAAAATGGAAAAAATAAAAAAATAGGGAATTATTTTCTCATTAGAGGTCACCACTTTGAGGGTTGGAGCAGAAGAAATCTCGATTTTTTTGGTCGTGTATTTAAGGACCACCCTAGCATTGACATTAACCCAGTTTTCTCAGAACTGAAGAATTGAACTCGAAGACAAAGTGTGCAAATTCCAACACGAGGAACCACTTGTCACAAGACGAGGAAACATTCTACGACTCCAGGTTGCAGGCACATCTCATGTTGAAAATATAAAGATCATTAGTTTGAAACAAATAAAGTACTGTAGGTACTACAAATATAATCATTATTTTAGTTGAGATTTTTAATTTCCAGTATGGAGGCTATTATTGGGTAAGTGAATTTTTTACAATTTTTTTTGCTGCTGTAATCAACTTCTATATGTATTGATAATGTATTTTTTGTAGTTCTGATCCACTTTTTTTTTTTTTGTTGCAATTAAGTATACAAAATTGAATGTATGAAAATGAGTTATGAACCATTGACATGATGATTAAATAAAACTGCTGTCAATCGTTTATAATAATAGCAGGCTATTTAGCCCAAGTTTTAGATTCAAAGAACTATACGTAGACAATGATTGCAAACCTCAAGGTAATCATTTTCAAATATTACTCGATATCATTATTAATGTTATGGGTAATTTTCACGAAACCAACCGAGAAGTAGATCGCGCAATTTACGTAGCCAGAAACTTGCTGCAACGGATAAGTAACCTTCAACCAGGGCTCTTGATGGATGTAACCGAAAAAGAACCTGATTTGAACGAAGTCGAATAATTATGTCAAGATTTTAAATGAAGTTCTGTAATGTCGAATTCAATTAATTTTTTTTTTTGGGGGGGGGAGTGGTTGTCTACACTAATTACAAATTTTTGTGGTGATTTAGAGTACCTTTTTCTAATGGCGATTTAGTTAAGAATTTTTGGTGATTTCAAATAAACTTTATTGTACTCACTTCGTAATTTTTGATGAATATTTATTTTGGTAATTTGTAGAATACATTTTCAGGGCGATTCGGAACATGGTTTCTCAGAGTGATTTAAAACCTGGAAACTCAGTTTTAATGTTCTGTGATGGTTTTGAAAGTGAGACAGAATTAAAACGAAACAGTCCGACCCCTACTGCTAAATTTTGCAGACAACTTTCCTATACCAAACCGTGATTACAAAGCGTTTTATATATGTAAAAGCTCGAATATGAATGTAGGTATATCGTGCCCAAATCTCCATCCATTTTTTATTTCAATTGACGTATCAATGATTTCAAAAGCAACATCTATTTTCAAACTACGCTTGAATCCTGTACTCTAATTTACTATTTCATCTTGAAACGACTTGAAAATAATATCATTTTGTCTCGAAAATACATTCCCCACTTCCCCAGGCAGAGTGCTTCTTACTTTTTATAAGAATTTTCAAAATTTATGGATGTTAAGGTGGATCGCAAAAATGAAAAAAAAGTGTCAAGAGAATTTTGACCAAATTCAGTGTCAACCTTCGTTTAGAGATGAAAGTCCCTCAGAAAAATATCAGCTTCAGAGATGCTCCGGGAGGAAAGATGGGCGATCAAAGAGCAAACACTGAGCATTTTCAGAAAAATCAAGGGTTTTCGCACTAATCAGTACACAGCTTGTAGAAGGAAAATGGCCCAGTTCACAAATAAGGTAAGTATTTGAAATCCTGCGTCAACCTAGGGCATTGCCATGAAAATCCAACATCACAGTTATGGTTCTACTGAGCAGTTTAAAATATTCAAATCGCACATTTTTTGGTGAATTCGTGTTTTGAAAAGCGTTTCTTAAATATTTCACATTTCAAAAAAAAACTACAACTCAAATTTTTTGTTTTTTTTTTGAAAATGAAAAAAAAAATCATCAAAAATTTGGCACCTTCACTTTCAAAACATTTCCCCAGATTCAAAAATGATTTCTTTCAATGTTTTGGTACAATTAATGTAAAGTACATATTTCTAAGGAAAAATCTTTTAAAACCCGAATTCACTCTGAAATGAGCGATTTGTGAATTTTCAATTTTCATGGCAATGACCCGGGTCGAAGCAAGATACTATTTGTATCTTTTGAAACGTGTGCTTTTTTCCCCAAAACAGGATGGTAAAGCCTACGCACAGCGAAAAAACACGATTTTTCGGAAAATACCCCCTCTTTAAGAACCCATATATCCACTCCAGGGGCACCTCCAGGTCTAACATTTTTTTTGAGTGACTTTCAACTCATAATGAAGGTCTTCATTGACTTTGGAAAAATTTTCTGACATTTTCTTTTCGCGATCCTTCCCTAATGAGGAAAGAGAGAGTATTGCGCAGTATAAGCGATAAAATACTCCTTTATTATCAATTCCATTAATCAATTTAATTGAATTAAATAGATTTTTTACTCAAATTTCAACTTTAGCATTACGATTAATAATCAATATAATATTTATTGGATTTTTTGAATGTTCAACTAAAATTTTAAATTGAAATTAATATTTTAAATATAATATTAATTTCATTTGTTAGAATTAATTAAATTAAATTAAATTATTAAATTTAATACTTATAAATTATTTGATTTTTTTTTAATAAGGAAAGAGAGGTCCAGTGTGAAGATAAGGCTTTTGTTTGTACCGTCCTTTGTCTGCAAGTCTGCATGTTTGCCTGCGTATCGTCAGCAAGTATTGAAAATATAAATGTGGTCTGTGCTTGGTGAAGTGGTGAGTGTTCGGGTTGTAGAGGCGGGCGGTGTGTGCAACATGTTCCGTTTTTTCGCGTCACACAACATCATGCGGTACAAAAAACGCCCTTTGAAGTCGACTTGAGGTAAATTTTTTTGTCAAATTTGATAGGTAATTAGTAATTACCCAGGAGTTTGAGGAGAGTTCGTCCAATAGGTAAAACCCCTACCAGGTCATCAGATCAATTGGCCCAAGATATAAATAAGCACCGAAAAATAATCAAGTAAGTAAATGGCTTCCTTGTAAATATATCCTACCTTACATATAAATTTTCAAAGTAGAGCGGTTTTTTTTTTTGGAAAATATCATCTGATGTGTCTTGACTCGACTCAAAAACAATATAAATTTGACCTTTTTTGAAACCTCCGTCGTGTTTCATCTCTGAGAATTACAGTTTTTCTGCAGGGGTCAAAAAAAAAGTCAAATACTACAATTGTTTTCCAGCCGGGTGATCTTCAGACACACCAGAGATGTTCCGCCGAGAAAATCGCTGATTAGATACCTTCTTCGAGAATTTGAAGAGTAGAGGGTGTCCCCTTCGAAAAGAAGGTTTAAAATTCCGTCAGTTAATATTTCCCCCTTGAAAATAAAGAAGATAGTAAAAAAAATGAAATTTATAATTTGAAAAGCAGAGAGTGTCTAAGCAAGTACAGGATGGGGGAGAAGCGTTTGCGCGAGGATGCAGTAGTGGCTCGAATCTTCCATCAGGTTAAAGCCTTAGCGCTACTGCGAGCACACATGATGGACCAAGGCCTCACGGCAATCGAGCAAATATGTCACCAGCCAGCTCAACGATTTTTAAATTATGTGCGCCGAACATGGATTCGCAAAGCTAATGTATTATCATCCTACTAGCTCACTCTGTACACTTTTTTTAGTATAAAAATAAAATTTATATTTATTATAATATATTTTATTCAATATTTTCAATTATTTTAGATGTTTTAAACATTCAATTAAAATTTTAAATTAAAATATAATATGCTGAATATATTATTAATTTCATTTATTAGAATTATTTTAATAAAAAATTTCATACAACACGAGGTATTGTCAATAAAAATTCGATTGTGTTCCTATCTTCGACTTTGGAAGGATTACTAAAAACGCCGAAAATTGAGTTGAACGTTGACGGGACCTTCAAGTCGGTACCGATGGTCCGCGGATGCCGTCAGACTTTGACGATTATGGCAAGAAGTGGAGAAGATAGGCCATTAGCACTTAGCAGTAGCCTGGGTCGTCATGGGTCGACGGACACAGGCGGACTACGAAGTATTCCGTTATCATATGCCAATGTCTAAATGGAGAGCTACTACCCAGTGCAATAAATTGCGATTTTGAGCAAGGTTTCATTAACGTGCTAGGAGTAGTTTTTCTTAATGCTGCAATACATGGCTGTTGGTTCCATTACGTTCAGGCTATCTGGCCGAAAGCGGAGCAAATACGGAATGAGGAAGAGGCGTTTGCGCGAGGACGCGGTAGCGGCTCGAAAGGTTAAAGCCTTAGCACTACTGCGAGCCCACATGATGGACCAAGGCCTCAGGGCAATCGAGCAAATATGTCACCAGCCCACTTAACGATTTTCAAATTATGGGCGCCGAACATGGATTCGCCAAGCCAATGTATTATCATCCTACTAGCTCACTCTGTATACTTTTTTTCAGTACATATGTATAGGTAAAAATAAAATTTATATTTTATTATAATATTTTTTTTATATTTTCAATCATTTTTGATTTTTCAAAAATTCAATTAAAATTTTTAATTAAAATATAATATGTTTAATATATTATTAATTTCATTTGTTAGAATAATAATTTAATAAAAAATTGCATACGACAAGAGGTATTGTCAATGTAAATTTGACGGTGTTCCTATCTTCGACATTGGAAGAATTACTGAAAATGCCGCAAATTGAGTTAAACGTTGAGGGGACATTCAAATCAGTACCGATGGTCCGCGGATGCCGTCAGACTTTGATGATTATGACAAGGAGAGTGGAGAAGATGGGCCATTTAGCACTTAGCAGTAGCCGGGGTCGTCATGGGTCGACGGACGCAGGCTGACTACCAAGAAGTATTCCGTTATATATGCCAATGTCTAAATGGAGAGGTACTACCCAGAGCAATAAATTGCGATTTTGAGCAAGGTTTCATTAACGTGCTAGGAGTAGTTTTTCTTAATGCTGCAATACATGGCTGTTGGTTCCATTATGTACAGGCTATATCTGCAGAAAGCGGAGCAAGTATAGGATGATGAAGAGGCGTTTGCGCGAGGACGCGGTAGCGGCTCGAATCTTCTTGTAGCCCTACTGCGAGTCTACATGATGGACCAAGGCCTCAGGGAAATCGAGCAAATATGTCACCAACCTGCTCAACGATTTTTAAATTATGTGCGCCGAACATGGATTCGCCAAGGTAATGTTCGTAATATGGGATGGTCGTTTTTCTCGGCTAGTAACTAGTGCAGCCTATCGGTGATGATTTTAACTTGTAGAGCATTGAAAAAAACACCCGGTTACCAAAAATCAGCTCATTATCTCAATAGGATAAAAAGTTCTGATGAAAATAATGAAAAATGCACATTTATAACAAAAAGTTGAGTTTTACTTCATTTTAAAATTTCTCGAAGAGGTTTCAAGGTGAAATTGTGGAAAAAATATTAAAATGTGCGGAAAGTGGTGTACTTTCATGCTATGTTATTAGATTTCATGATATCATTGACCAACTTTGGTGATAATCGAAAATGTCACGAAAAATAAAGAAAAAAATAGGTCGCCTAATATGGAATGACTTGATAAATGTGCTTTTTCTTCATTTTAGAAACGGAAACAATACGAGGAAACGAATATGGAGAAATTTATTGATGATGTATGTTCTTGTAAACTTGATTTTGTGAATTTAAGACCAAATTTTGTGATTATCAAAAATTTTACGAAAAACAGACACCCAAAATAGGTCGCCAAATATGGAATGACTTGATGATTCAGTTCTTTCTTCATTTTAAAAATTGAAACAATATATATAAAAGAATATGGAGAAAGCTATTTATGATGTACATTCTCATAAACTTAGTTTTGCACATTTAAGACCTTTTTATTCATTTTTGGAATTTTTTTCAAAAAAAAACAACACCGTTCCATATTTGGTTATCTTGACATTCCATATTTGGAGCCAAAAAATAATAATTAAAATTTTGACTTTTTTTAGAAAAAAATTGATTGTAGAAAGAGGGATGAAGGTAACGGGGTGAAATTTTAGGGGTAGAAACTAGATAGATTGGGCTATCTGGGAAACTTTATTTCAATGAAATCGAGCCAATAGTTTGCGCTACAGGGCCTCTCAAACTTACCCCATTCCATATTTGGCGTCCTTCCCCCATCATTCTACTAGCTCACTCTGTACACTTTTTTCTTAGTACATATAAAAATAAAATTTATATTTACTTATTATAATATTATTTTTTTAAATATTTTCAATTATTTCAGATTTTTAAAGTATTTAATTAAAATTTTTAATTAAACCCTGGGGGGGTTCTTCAAGTTGTAGTTTGATGAGTGTGATAGCGCGCCTTCCCCAATCGGGCAAATCACAAAAAAAGCTGAGTTTTCAATAAAAAGTTTTGTTGGAAAATGAAAGTTTCCAAAAAGCACAAATAATGTGACATTTCCAGCAAAAAAATTGAATATATGTAATATGCATTGCAATTTTTTTTTAAAAATGAATCAAAAACACATGTCCAAAACATTGAACAAAAGCACTCTTTTTTTAAAAAAACGAAAAATGAATACGAAAAAATATTTAAAAAAACAGGATTGGAAAGAGGTCATCTCGCAGTTCACAAATTCAGCGAAAATCAAATCTTATTGGCAAAAATGCCTTTGTTTAAAGAATGAAGAAAAGGAAAATCAATGTCGCTAAGAGAGGACTTTTTATCAAGTCTTAAAATCTTGTCGGAAATCGGGCCTTCTGTCTTCCGTCTGAACGAGAAACTTGTTTTTAAATACTTACGTCTTGCTTTATAAATTTCGTGAACCATGAGTAGCGACCAAGATCAAGAAGATGCGCTTTTAAAATCTCCAGCGAAGTCGCCGTCGTCTTCAGATGATGAAGAAGACGATGTTGAAACAAGAGCTGTAAGTTGTATGAAATATGACATGAAATTTGGCGAAATTGCAGGGTTTGTAGTGGGGGTAAGTGGGTAATTGATAATAAAAACATTTTTGCTTTGATTCACAAGATGTGGCATAGAGTTTTCTTTCATTATGTGAAAAATAAGTATTTTATCACTTAATCGAATGTCGGAATATGAAGATGGAACATAGAGAGAAATGGTGGAAAAAAACACAAATCCATAGCGTAAACGAAATGACAGACAGAACTCGCAGATGAATTATCATTTTTGTTCAACTTTTATCACTGTTTCTCTGTACGTTCATCTTTATATTCCAACATCCGATCAAATACTTATGTACTTATTTTTTTCCAATATGGAAGAAAATTCAATGCCACACATCTCGTTTTATTATTAGCCCCCCCCCCAGCCATGACAAAGCTCGCAATTTGGCCAAATTCTATGTCATATTATGTATTTGGGTCCGATTTCCAACAAAATTTTATGACTTGATGAAAAATCCTCTCTTAGCGACATAGATTTTTATTTTCTTCATTTTTTTGGTTAAAGTCATTTCCTTCATCAAGTTTTCATGTTTGCTCAACTTAAGAACTGTCACTGTCAGACGACCTTTTTTCCTACTGTTATCAGGGTTATGATTTTTTCGTAAGTACTTTGTATTCTTATTACGTATATGTATGATTATTCAAACAGTACTGATCTGAATTTTTAAATTTTCAGAAACTCGGATCGTTCAACGTCTTACTAGATAGAATTACCGATTTAGCAGTCAAAGCTGAACTAAGAGGCAGGATTGTGAGCACTTTTGAAGAGGTTGAAAAATCGGAAAAGCGTTTTGAAAAACTGGAAAAGCGTCTACTGGAAGAAAGCAGGAAAACCGCTCTTACTTACTGAAGAGAGATCGGTATGTATTAAGTTCAATATACTTACGTGGTGTTTACTGTTTACTCACAGACATATTATGCCAGCATATTTTTGAAAAGTGCTTTTGTTTAATGTGTTTTACTCGTGTTGTTGACTTATTTTTGAAAAAAAAATCCAATTTATATTCATTTGTTTTGTTGGAAATTAAGGATTTGAGCTTTTTCAAAACTTAAATTTTCCAACATGATTTTTCTTTGAAAGCTCAACTTTTTTGCGATGTGGTCAATTGGGCAGGGTACTCTATTACATCCATTAAAGCAATTTGTTTCCCGAACATGGGAACCCTAGAGAACCTCCAAAGGGTTAAAATCGTTGAGACGGTTCCCAATTAGCACCGACCTAGATAAGAAATATGTACTTAGGCCCCATTTCAACACCTGATGTTAAGTGGTGCATCGTTTTTGGAAAGCCATTTAAATGAAGACGAGATAGAGTAAATAATTTTTTTGATTGATTTTTCAAGACAGTCTGATTCAAATTGGGTGCCAGGAATGGTTAATAAAAGAACCTGCTTCAAGTGAAGAAATTGTAGAAACTAACAATAAGTGGCTAGAATTAGATCCTGAGCCGCCAAAAAAACTGTGTAAAAATAAATGTAAATTAACAATGAAAGTCGTGAAAGTGTTAGCGAGAAGGAAGTATTAGGTAGGTATATTCTAAATGAAAGTAGAGTAGATATACTTAATTCAAATAAACCAATTACCTACATAATAATTTCCATAATTCATTTGCAGCATGGTAGGAGATGGTGGATGTGCGAAATAAAGCTATGACAGGAAAAAATATCGATTTCGAAAAAAAGTAGCAGCAAAGATGCCAAAAACACTTGAAAGATGAGGATGAAGGTACTACTACGGATCCAAAACCCCAAAAGTAAGAATTCAAATTCATACCTACATCGGTATAAATTTATTTTCATAAAGTATAAGTCACAGTTGGACCCTTCTAGAGCGATTTAAAATTTCTGAAGAAAAGAGTTCAATTGGAAGAATTATTCACGTGGGTACACTTTTCTCGTAAAAAAAAACTTACATTTTTATAAAAAAGTTTGAAAATCATAATGTAGGTACCTACTTTAAAGGTTCCAATAAATTTCACCAAAAAACCAAAAATGAACTTCGTAACCTGAAATTTTGGTTCCCTGCGAAGCTTCTCGGACATGAGTGCACTTTTGATCTAGCCTGGTTTCGTTCAAATCGGAGGCTGTGACTTCAAAATGGTTCCCTTATCTAAGAGGGAAAAAAATTGAAAGTCAAAACAATCCCAGAGACAAGGTAAGGAGAGCAGCCTCGTTAGCATACAAAAAAACGAAGCACTTGGAGGAAAACAGGAAAAATGCAAAGGTACCAGAACCAACCAACGAATCCAGAACTAATCCACAACACCACGCTCAACTTTTACAGCTCGCCGACAATCTTAATACGTAAGGATGGTTTACTCGTGAAAAAATCCTGCCACCGGTGCTGTAAGGCGATGCAAGAAAGAAGGCGATGGTAAAACACGGCGAGATTGTGTTGTCGTTATTTTCGGATTTTCATGTAGGTAGTATTATGTTTTCTCCAGCAAGAAGTATTATAAACGTACATACGCATAGACGTAACATTGCCTTTCCTTATGTATACGGGATTACGTTTATATCTCAATTGTAGACGTCACGAATAATACGTCCGTTACAAAAACTGCCTGGGGAATTGTAATCAATTACATCGCGCCGATCTTTTCTACACGTGGTTTGTTCTTTCCTCTTTTCCATCCCCATCATGCTTTCTTTCTCTTTTTTACTCGCTTTCCTCGTCATCGATATACACGTCGTACAATCGTACCGCACCTTCGTGTTATATCGAATTTTCTCTCGTACGCGAATTTTCTTCCAACCTTTTACACTGCTGCTGTGTACTTCATCGCGTATCTATCGTAAAGTATACCAAACAAACCGATGGAAAACCTTGAAAGCGGCCTTATTTGAATCCTTATTTTTTTTTTATCGTAGTCGAATACCTGCTCGGGCTGTAAAATCATCCGCAGAGATGGTTTACTCGACTTTTTACACGTGTTTTTCTGCCTTATATGGTATAAACTAGAGCACATCACACACCAAGAAATGTCTGATAATAACTTAGTTTTGGTAAATTATCTTACTTTGAAATCTCTTTTCATTTTTCCTCTTTTTAAAATAAATACTTTAAACACCTATTGTCGCATTTCACAAACACAGGTAGGTACAATTCCAATTGAAAAATAATCTTCGTTCAGCAGCTGAGAAATATTTCCAATAATTTCCCATCTGCCAATATGCACAAGTTACCTCGTACCACCGTCCTTGACATATTTGTAAACAACGACCTGCCCGAGTTGATTTTTATTCGTAATTTTTATCCATTTTTTCCTACTTTCATCTCCCAAAATACACATAAATGTCGAATATTTAACTCATCTCGGATAAACCCTCTGGACGAGGCAAAGGGATGCCAAATGCAACAAAAGAATGCCGACTCGCGACTCGGCTCGGCAGCTTAATATTTTCATCATTATATTTTTCTACAATGAAATTTTCTATAACAATGCGAGTTTAGGTAGGTATTCGAATTATCGTATTTTTTTTCTTCATTATTGTAATTTTTTTCGCCATTTTACGTTTACCTAGCCTACCTTTGAATATCTACATATTCGATTTGATGAGCTTAGCGCCGCAGTTTTTTTATATTCTTTTTTTTTTTTTTTTTTTTTTTTTTGAAAAAATACACATTTAATACTTTTTGATCTCGCATTAATGTACGAGGATGAATTTTTTTACTCTTTGAAAAAGTATTATCGTTGTATTTTTGTGCGAGGCTACAATCCTTTGAGAGTATTCGGATCATTAATCGATCCGGAAATATTTTTTATCATCGAATTTGCAGCGAATTATTCAGGTTTAAGGTGTACAGCAAAGCAAAACACTGAGAAAAATGTATAGTATAAATTATAATAAATTTATAGTAAACGTGCTCCAGTATTGGCATTATAGTCGAAATTACTATAACTACAGTAAATGAAATACTATAATTATAATAAAAAATACTATAGTATAGTAAATATTACCATACGTATAGTATTTAATTTACTATAGTTATAGTAATTTCGACTATAATGCCAATACTGGAGCACGTTTACTATAAATTATGATAATTTATACTAAAAAAATTTCTCTCAGTGAACCTTCACACTTTCATCAGAGAGCAGCTATAATCGTTGACGAATATAAAGCAAGAAAAACATCTCTATCAGCGTAAGTAAGTTTATTCCACATTCAGCCAATTCATTGGATGATTGGCCAAAACAATAAGGTCCAATTTAAAAATTCTGAAATTGAGGAGGCAGACTAATACTGACGATGTACGTAGATACAATCTGAACGAAATCGAAAGACATGAGGTTAAAACCTCAATCAAGTAGACGAGGAGTGGCTCAGTAATCAAATTCAAGCGCATTTCTTACTGTGAAATTTTGACTCACTAGTGAAAGATTTCATATATGTACATGTACCCTACACACAGGGTGTCCGGGGAGTAGTGGTACAAACTTCAGATTTGGATACAACCGGGTATGACTAAGAAAAAATATCATGTGAAGGTGTGGCCCAACTTCAAAATTAAAGGGGCAAAATACGTTTTCAAAATCTATGAGCCAAACTTTGAAAAATGAACAAAATCACTTACCATGATACGTATTTTGCCCAACTTGCAAATTGAAGGGGCTACAAATTATTTTTTAATTAAAAAAAATCGTGATGAAAAAAATGAATACGGAAATATGAATACTGCGTCAAAGCATAAACGAATTTTGTTACGTTCATTTTTTTTCTTAGCATACTCTAAAATTTAAAATGTTTTTGAAGCTCAACAATTTTCGATTTTCTAAAAATGCCATTAAATTTACAATTTTTGAGCTTCAAAAACTTCTTAAATTTCAGAGTGAGAAAAAAATGATCAGAACACGGTTTATTTCTTGACGTACGTTTTATTCGTTCCCATATTTATTTTTTTTATCGCAATTTTATGAAATTAAAAATCATTTATAGTCTCTTCAATTAGCAAGTTATACAAAATAGCATACTCGTAATAGGTAATCTTGTTCATTCACTTTTCGAAGTACTACCGACCCCCATGGTCGAACTTGGATTTTGGCTCGTAAATTTTGTAAACGTATTTTGCCCCTTCAATTTTCAAAATAGGCAACTTGTTCATCTTACGCTTTTTTTTTTTTTACCATGTACCCAGTTTATATTCAAATCTGAAGTTCGTACCACTGCACCCCGGACACCCTGGATATTCCCAAAAAATTTCCCAATTAATTGGAACAGGTTGATATTATTTGTACGTAACTACTTGACATGATCCGAAGGGCCAATTCAACAGAAGAACAGCATCAGTGAATTCGTTTATGAGAAAAATATTATCAAAATTCACCACTTAGCCAAGTGATCCCTAGGTAATGTCTAGGAATACGGCTCTTGGAGAATTGAGAAGTGGCATAGAGGTCTGACAGACGTATCATTGTTGCCAACTTGCACTCTAATCACTTTTGAAAGGGTGACTAAAAACTGTTGTTCCGAAAAACAGGAATTAAGCCGCGATGGTGTATTCACTAATTGCAACAGAGTTTTTGCTTTTCGCTAAATAGCTTTTAAATTTTTCTTTCAGATGTTCATATGCGCAATACGCCCTACATTAATTTTTTCGATCAAACCATCAAATCAAAGTTACCTACTCCGATCTTTTCCACAATAAAATCAAATTTGAAAAAAAAACACGATTTCTTTTTAAATTCTAAACTACAATAATTTCTTACGTTTGTGTTTTTTGTTGATTCTCGCGGTATCTACTGAATAAATCTGATGGTGTTTGAAAATAGAGAATTTTATGAACATAATGCATAAAGCACCCAATGGAGCTTATGAAAAGATTCCCTACAGTAAAAGCAATTTCTTCAATCGTTCCAGTCTTTCCTGGATTGAAAAAAAAAAGGCGAAAGTAACTATATTATGAAAGATCGAAATCTTCACTTAACTCCTTGTAAAAAAGGAAAAGCTCTGAACACTGCTGGCCATATTTGACGAACAACCCTAACACAACAAATCAAATTTTCTTCTTCTAATTAAATTGGATTATGTATATTATTTTATTCTTAAGTAAGCAAGTAAAATTTACACTGCTCATTTTTTTGATGAGCAAGTCGAATTATTCAGTTTTTTTTTTTGCTAAATTCAATTTAATCAATCAGTAATTTTTTGCAAAAAATTATACCTAACCATGCAAGACGTTTAACAAACGACGAGCAAAAATTGGATAAAAGCCGGACTTTTAGCACGAACATTTTTCAATTACCTACACATTCCAATTTGAGGAGAGGGGAAGGTGATCAGGTCAAAATGTATCCTTGATAAAATCATTCCATTTTCAAAGAAAATTACAAAAAATTCCATTTTCTAAAACAAAGAGCAAATACCTACTTAGTTGAACGGAAAACCGTTGAAGTTGCATTTTAAGAAAACGAGAAATTATTTTTTTGTAATATTGGAAGAAAAGAAGGACTTTTTCCCCAGTTTAGCAGGAAACCAATTCTTTTCTTTGCAAAGTTGATAGAAAAATAGAACAGGGGTTTTTGCAACATTGGAGAAGATCTGCTTTTAAAAATTTCACCCAAAACAGGATTTCGTTGAAATTATGGCACGAAATCAGGACACTGTTGTTGCAAATTTGGCAAATTACAGGACTTTTTCTTGCATGTTTGGAAAAAATAGGACTTTTTGCAAATTTGACAGGAAAGCAGAATTGTTTGTTGCTATTGAAAAAATGGTTATATTTTGCAATTGTAGCAAAGAAACAAAACTATTGCAAGCAAATTCTTTTTCACATAGCTGACTCACAAAACAAAACTGAAAAATCATTTTCGCAGAAAAGTGAGGTTTTTTGCAGCTTTAGCAATTATAACAAAACTATAAAAATTTTGTTTGAAAAAACTCAGAATTTGTGTAATTTCAGCAAAATCCAGTAGGTAATTTTTTTTGAAAGTGAACAGAAAAACATACCCTTTTTTTTGTTGGTAATTTTGGTAGAAAACAATTCCTTTTAGCACGTTTGGTAGAAAACTAGAACTTCATTAGATGAAGTTTCTGAGGATAAGAGCTTGCAAAAAAACATTTTTCAACCCGCAAACAAAGCATTAGCCAATCAGATTCGCTGATCGCAAGAGAGTTTTTGCTTCGCTTTTTTGAAAATTGGTTGCTTTAATTTGTGCTTTTAATTTTTTCTCAAAACGATTCTTGATATTATGGCACCTATAATTAAAATCTGGGGCAATTTTAAAATTCTGAGGAAATCTAAAGTCGCACTGGAGACTCAATAATGTCTGGAAATGGTGAAATTCGGAAATTTTTACCACATAAGCACACTTCGAAAAATCATCGAAAATAGCAAGTTTTAAATTTTCAAAAATTTGCCAAAAATCGAAAATTCAATTTGTGCGGTTGATATTTTGGTAAAGGGGGAGGGGGGGTTTCAGATCATGTTTTTTCTAAAAATCGCGAACCAGTTTAAAACCCGAAGTGAACACTTCGAAAGGTCCCTTTGTTTGCAGTAATCATAGTCAAATGACTTCAAAAAGGCATATGCCTAAAATAAATGATTCATATTTTCATACTTATGTTTCACCCCACTTCTCCAGAAAAATCTTGTTATTTTTGAAAAATCGAAAATTTTTTAAGCGTTCCATTTCAAATTTTTTTCAGAGAGTAGGCAATTGGGCGTTGATCTACAAATTTGACATTTTTCTGATGTCTGGTTGAGCTCATCTGGCCATAATTTTCATCCAGGCTCCATATATCTATGTTCAAAGAAGAAAAAAATTTGAAAGTGGCTCACCGTAGGGGCATTTTTGGCCCTCATCTCATCGACAAGAAATTAACCCAAAAATTTGCCAACATTATGCATCACTGATCGTGTAAATGACACCGATAATGTAAAAGTACACGTACTAAGTGCAGTACGCGATGACTTATAGTATACGTCGACAAACAGATGGTGGTGAGAAAAGGCAAAACTTACTCGTTAGAAACTATTTTGATACGTACCTAATCTTTTGGCTTGTTAATCTCATCGTCTCGGCATCTTGTTCGTATATGACATTTTAGTACGTTAAGATGCTCCACTGCTGTTTAGTATTCGAGTGGAAGTTTCGGGGTAAAACATTCATTCGCATTGTGTGCTACTGTGGTACAATGTTGTTGATGATGCGCCATACGCCTCGAAAATAATATCATACCCCATGTAAATTATACACTACTATAACTATACACATTTTCACAACGCGACTATCAGATTTCGTTAATCCGAGGAGAAAAAAAATTTATGCTAACTTTAAACTAGATGTACGAGTAATGTTGGGAAATTTGAAACGTGTACATGTTTCCTGTTCTCATTTTTATCTGCGACTTTTTGTACCCCATGTGTACGCGAGTTTAGATACGTATATTGAATGGTACTTTTAATGTATTGTAGGTACCTTACCACACATCTCTCAACCCTTCGATACCTTTTTACTACTGTTTCGTTCGCTTTTTGCAAAATTGATTCATGTCTTGGTTCAAGTCACAAACGTACTGTACGTCGTGTTGTAAAACTTACCAGCGATATAGTTCGGTATACACGTATCAGTCGAAAAATGGATGAGTTTGAGAAAGTTTTAAAGATTGAAAGACGACGCGACGCGACGAGACGCTCGATATATAATATGAAGTACTCGTCGATGATACGATGAGTAGAAAGAATATAATATACTGTTGTCTCGTTCTCTTTCTAGCCCCGATATATCTATAGATATTTTTTTCTTCTTGCTAACACGAAAGATGTAAAAATTGCCAAGAGAGTTCTTTTGATTATATCGTGTTCGTGAGGCGGTTTCGACGACGAATTCGTCTTTACAATCGGTGCTACATAAGCCATCTTGGTATTGTGTTGTTTGAAGATGCGACGAGAGACGCGAAGCCGAAGCTCCAACCACAAGCTTCTCGACTCTGGCAAACTAATTTCTCCATGTGCGTATTTACACTGTTTGTAGAATCATTCATTCGATATGATGTACGTAGTACGATTTTTTAGATGGTTGTTTTTCCTCCTCTTGTACTTCCTTTTCCTGCGGTGCTGAAAAAATGCCTATAACTACGCTATAGGAGAACGATATAAGTTTACGTATTTTTTTTTCTTTTTGTATTATTAACTTACATATGTGTTTGTGTGTTCATATTGATTCGTCTGTATCAGTATTCCAAACGAGTACAAAACTGTCTGAAGAGAGAACTGTGAGAATATAAGGGGACAAGGGGGCTTTTGTGGAAAAATATTTTCTGTAATAATAAAGGAAAGAAGAAGTACATATGTAGAAAAAACATGTCGACATAGATAGGATGAAGAGTGAAAGTGAATGATTTCGTTAAAAGACACTATGTGTTTTGAGTTTTTTTTCCCCATTCGCGTCTTACACCTCGTCACTCGTCTATATGAGGAAAATGAATTCGTCAGAGAAGAAATAAACAACGGAATCGAATCGTACGTATTTTGAAAACCTATTTGATACGTTGCGTAATTTTTCATCAGCGTTTTACCCCCCGAGCTCGTTGGCTCCTCTAGGATGATGATTCCAATCCACCTCCCTCGTAAATTTGGATTGAATTTGCGAATTTTGGGAGAAAGGGGTGTTGTTTTTGTCATTGTATTATGATGAACTCGATGTTTTCCAAGTGTACCTATCTCATCAACATGCTGTGATCTTCGACGTGTAGAGAAAGTGGATGAAAATGGATGGAGGCTTTTTTGCACCCTTTTCTCGGGTTTGTTTTTTTTTCGGTTACAATCTGATTTATTATTTTTGTTTTGGATATTGTATTAAAAATGAGTAGATGGATGTGATGGTAGTTGATTTGAGCTCCTTTCTGCGTTACTGAAACCTGTTTTCGAGGAAAACCCAGTAGGTAATCCTTTTATTAATCAATTTTTTCTTGGATATTTTACTATAGGGGTATTTCGAGTGAAAGTTATAAAGCTCGGTAGCACTGAACAATTCATGTTCTTGACTTTTCAAACGACCAAGACGTAACAGTTGGACTTTAAACGGTGAGAAAAGCTCTTTCGAAAATTGAAAAAAAAAACAAAAAGTAAAGGCGTCTTATAAGTTACTATCAAAGAGGAACAGCTTGAGACAGACATTGAAGAATGCGATCAGGAAACCTCTTCCAACGGTATAAAAGGGAATGGAAAATTGCATAGTTATGTGATTGTAAACAATGATTCATAAAACGGTGATCAGCTAACTTGAGGAGCCCTTGCTTCGAGGACTAGCTACATTCTCAAATATTACCGTTCGTTCTCAAAATTTAATTATCTAAAATTGCATCATTTTCATCATCCGTGTCTGTAGGTAGGAACCTGCTGAACTCACTCCGAATTGAACGAGACTAATCTACGATAGAAAGAGCAATCTCTAAAACACCCATAACCAAAATTCCTAACGCAAAAGTCAATTCTTGAATTTTTGGAAAATTTTTGAACGTTTAAAAAATTCAAAAATTTGTTTTCAAAGCAATCATCAAACTTTTTCATGAAATGTTAAATTCAGTGTTGTCAGTTTAAAACGGTGCTGTGTGTTTAAAACGGTCGAGAAAAAAACGGACCATGTTTGAAACAAAATTCTGTTTAAAACGGTTTTTTTTTGTTTTAAACAAGTTTTTTTTTTCAACTCTAATTTCCTGAAAAAAACACGTTTTTTTTTCAATTTCTCGTTGAAAAAGTAGTGAAATTGAAGGAATTCAATTTTTAGATTTTCATTCTTCTTCCTATACTTTTTTCAAAGGCAAATTTTATGTTTTGATTTCAATATTTCTTGAATCTTATAGCTATTTTATGACGTCGCATCTTAAAAGTTGATGACTGAATAACGCATATTTGAAAAACTGAATCCAAAATAAATTAATTTGTGTTAAAAACGTGTTTAAAACCATTTTAAACATGTTTAAAACACGTTTAAAACACATGAGGATCCAGCTGTTTGAAACCCTTTTCCAACACTGGTTAAATTTTTTAATCAAAGGGCATTGACTGTGCGAAATTCCAGAAGTGCCACCTCAAAAGTGAATTTATCGATAAATTCGTAGGTAAATTTCAGTAAATGTGAAAATATTAAACCTTCATGACATGCCTACCGATATCTTGTCGAAAAAGAATTTTTGAAAATTTGATTTTTTCACATTTTTTGGATTCTATAAAGTAGTCAAAAATTCACTTTTGAAATTAGAACTTCTGGAATCTGGCGATGACCACTTGAAACATAGGAAAATGGGCTGAATAAGCACCAATCAAAGTTATAGATGCTCAAGCCCATTCTTGGTCGTTCCTAACCTACGCTGATTATGAGGACGTATAATTTTGAGCTATTTTGAGCAGTTCTGGATCTTCTGGAGCGTCCAGCAGATTTTTCAGACTTGAAATTTCCACTAAATCATATCAAATGAAGATGGAAATAAGCTGAAATTCACACCATGCTTCAATTGTAACGTGTCAAGATGAGACTGGCAGTGGTTTCGAGTAGTTTTGGAGATTCCACTTACTATAGCATTTTGGAAAATCAAGTTTTCCAAAAAAATGCCATAGAACTTGCTCAAATTAAATTTAGCAAGCATGTTCACGTTCGTGTGTGTATAAAATTGTTGACAAAAATTTGGTTTTGAATTGAGTGACGCCAATTTTGGAAAAGTGGTGTATAATTGCCTGATTGATCGAATGAGACACCAACAAAAGCCCCAATCACGAGCATAAGTGCAATAAAGTTGATTTGAGGAGGTCAGGGGTGGCAACTTGAATTTTCACCGTGTGTAGCATAAAAATTTTGACACAAAATTTGAGAAAATTTTTTTAGAATGTCCAAAATTATTTCATTGACTAGTTGCACTTTTTATTTTTGTGCCATGTGTAGCATGCTACACACGAAATCAGCTCGTGTGTTGCGGAAGCTACACAGGCTACAGGATAGTTGCCACCAATGGAGGAGGTAATATGGCATTTTGGAAAACAGAATTTTTCAAAATGCTGCAGGAATGTCCGAAACGGTTCAAAACCACCATCAGTCAACTCAGCAAGTTGCAATTGGAGGACAGTGAGAATTTAAGCTTTCCATCTTCATTTTTGGTAAAATTTAGTGGAAATTTCGAGTTTCAAAAATCTTTCGAAGACTGCAGAATTACTCAGTCAAAATGGCTAAAAAGCATTTTCAATCTATTCAGTGGGCCATGATTATGGCACGTGCCAAAATTTCAGCTTCATAGATAAGTTTAGTAAAATTCTGATTTTTTCTCACTTTGGGCCCAAATTTGCAGGTTCCAAAAAATTCACCGAAAGTTATAAAATGTACTTCAGCACTTGAAATTTTGAATGGTTTCAACCAGAAAAAAATGAAGAGTGAAGAGAAAAGACACGTACGTCGTCAGATAGGTACACATGCATAAGTATCGAGTACACATTAAACGTTCGTTGCATTCGTATCTCATATCGAACAAAAAAAGAAACCTTCGATAATTAACATACATACACGGTAGGTAGAGATATGATAATAATGATTGTACGTTTTCAGTTATTTTTAAGAAAAAAATCAACAACGCTGTAAAGCAACGAGAAAAAGAAGGGAACTAAAGACAGATAATCATTTATTTATGCGTACTTACGTACACGAATATGTACACGAACCGATATCAGCGAGTATATCGAGAGCACATTAATAGCTTCTTCAGTTTCGGGTTTTGTTCACAAGTTGATAACTTGAAATGTTAATCTTTTAAATGAACAATTTCCGTTTATGCCTTCGTGCCTGTCTGTATCTTTCGTATCGAAATACGAGTACTCGTACGAGCGTATAGGGGCACCCGACAACAGTAATTAGGCGCCGTACAAAAGTCATGCATGAATCAAAGCATCGTCATCGCTTCACTCTCGTCTCCGAACGCTGGCATACCGGTAAGCATGTACAAAATTCATTTCGGTCGTAGTTCGTAAACGAAAACTAACAACAATAATTTACCTATACCTACCTAATAATTACAATTTTCGCGTATTATATACC
The DNA here is from genome assembly GCF_950023065.1 of Planococcus citri. Taxonomy (NCBI): domain Eukaryota; kingdom Metazoa; phylum Arthropoda; class Insecta; order Hemiptera; family Pseudococcidae; genus Planococcus; species Planococcus citri. The sequence continues at coordinate 61,494,498 of NC_088677.1, read as the reverse complement.
TTGTGTAGTTAGCTAATAACATGTACTACCCGCATATAAAATAATAATCATTCGCTTCGCTATTTGTGACAAACTTTTGCGGATCAATGTGATCAAGGGTTTGGTATTCGATCATCATATTCATAGGGTACGTACGACGAGTAAGAATTGCTTACACAGCTCATCACCTCTATGTATCAATATCGCTACGTTTTTTTTTCTATATTATCAGTTCGCATTTCATTTTAATCATAATTAATAACATATTCAACACGTTAGGTAGTCTCAAGTGCCTTCATAAAAAAAGTGCTTGCTTGTATCATTTCAAGTCGAAAATCGAAGACCAAACTAAAATACGTTTACGTATTCACCAGCTATAACCGTTAGAAACTTATTCTTAGGAATAGTCATTTGAGAGAAAAATTAAAATGCATTCGGTTTACACGAGCACAAATTAATGTTCGCAAGAACACGAACGAATCACTCATCGTAGGTAACCTTGAATCGGGAATTTCGAATACAAAATACGAGTATGTCAAAAGAAAATAGCTAGAGTAAAATCGATGCAAATGGCAAAAAAGTGAAATAAGAGATAATAATTTATTCGGGGACGTGCTCGCGAAGATTCAGCATCAGTAGCATTACTGAAATGTAAATTCGCATCGTGAAATTCAAGCTCTTACATATTCAGGGTACCTATTTTTTGTCCAATTTGAACTGTTTTTTTTTTTCAATTTCCAGATCTAACAACATATAAACAACACCACACACAAAAATGACGGAATGAGGGAGGAAGGGGGAAGAGACATTTTTTTCAACTCATCAGCGACAAATTTCATCAATCAGTCCCCAATTTTTGGCCAAGTCTTTATGAAGCTAGGAACGATCACCAGAGTCCAAAATGTCACGAGGTAGAAAGGTGCATTTTTCGACTCAAGGTGGATTCTTAAAAAAATCATAATTTCACTAATTCAACCGAAAATAAGACTGAAATTTGGTGTGTACCCAATTTTCGAGCCTCTGAATCGATTGGGAACGATTTCGAATCATTTTAAGCATATTCTGGAGCCTTCAGTACATATCTGAAAACAAGACTTTGTTCAAAATATTATGTAGTAGATGATAAGTTTGAAAGTTGAAATTTGCTCTATTCTCTATTTCAACATGCCGAGTCGATTGGAGGTGTTTTCAAGCAGTTCTGGAGCCTCCAGCAATATTTTGAAAATCTCGGATTCTCAAAATGTGCCATAAGAATCCTTCAAATTGACATTACATAGTAAAATATATGCTTGTCAGTGACGCACTCAACCGATCACTTCACTCGTGCCATATGAAGGAAAAAAACTGAAATTCTGTTTACGCCATATTTCTGAGATGCTGAGTCAACTGGAAATGGTTTCAGTAAGCGAAAATCACTCACTTCGAAAATATTTGTAACCCTCCCCCCCGTTAATTTTTTCATATTTGGGGGGAAGGGGTTTGAAATTCGCAATTTTTCCAATGGAGTATACGTTTTGATCAATTTGAAATCAAGATTATAAAACCATCGCTACATTTATTCAAGTTGTTACAATTTCTCATTTGTACATATGTATATATTCAAAATACAAAATGAACAAACTCGAAAAATAAACAAAATTAATTAAAAATAGAACAATTCAAAAGTGTTACCATTTAATTATTTATGAGAGTTAGATTTTTTAAAAGAAAGATGAAGGCTTTTTTTAATTTTTAGCAGTGATGTTTATATTTTTTTATGTGAGGAAAAACGAATTTACTTACACTTCTTTTTTTTTCATTTTTCACTACTTTTTAATCAAAATTGCTGAAAATCGCTACATTTTCACGTAATTTCACTACCTTGCAGAATGTACTCTCTAAATTTGAAACAGTGAAATTTCACTGCTTAGCAGTCACGACACTTTGCCTTTTTAAAAGCAGTAGTTTTTTACTGCAAAAGAGTAGAAAATCTACTGAATTGGTCAGTCAAAATTATTTTTTACTGACCAATTCAGTAGATTTTTCACTGTTTTGCAGTAAAAAACTACTGCTTTTAAAAAGGCAAAATGTCGTGACCGCTAAGCAGTGAAAGTTGACTGCTTCAAATTTAGAGATTAGACACCCATGTAGTTTTAGAATATTTCAGAGCCTCTAGTACTTTTTTTTGTAGATCCCGATTACTCAAAAAATGTCATAAGACTGGTGAAAATGAATCTTATAAGGAAACTTTTCGAAGTCACTCAAACTCATTTTTGGATTTTTGGCAAATTTTTGAAAAAAAAAAATTAATAAAGCTGTAGTAAGGGCGACTTTAAAGCTTTTTTATTACGAGTAAATATATAGACTATAATGTGAACAATTCCCTCAATAATAATTCAACTCCCCTCCCACAAATCAAAGTAGTTTTGTGTCCTTCATGGAGCCTCAAGCGACTTCTTCAATTTTCTCCAGAAATTTCAAATCGCTTTGGAAGAGCCAAAAATGAATTTCAGCACCTACAAGTTTGGCGTTGTTTATTGAGCATCTTTTTTTACCATTTTCTCTCCATACCTTCTTTGGAAAATTTGATTTTTTTTTCACTTTTTCCGAAATCTACAAATTGACCAAATATTTAATTTTCAACTGGCACTACTGAAATTTCGCAATAACCTCCAACACGGTAAAGATGGTGTCCAATAAGCGCCGATCAAAGTTGTAGGTGCCTAAGCTCTCGTTATTTTTTGGCCGTTAGCCGCGATTTGAAATTTCGCCGGACGTGTGGGAATGGAATAGAAAGAATCGTTTACATTCGTTCACTTTGCTTGAAAAAATAAGAGTTTCAAGTTCCAAGATTATGATAGAAAACTCAGTGGAGCATCCTGTGTTGAGTAGCAAACAGGATCTTCTTCCTAGGTCGTTATTGTTCCATGGATCATAGCGATTCTAGAGTAAGTGATCAGTAATCTAATAGTTTTTCTTCTTTATTATTCAACAAATGTGATATAAATTTTTGTTGTGATACAGTAGATTTTCGAGTAAGTTTCATTTCTAAACTGTGGTCTGTTGAATTTCGGAAAAACGTTTTTAAATTTGTAATTGTTCGTCAAAAAATTCAAAAATCAAATTTGTAAAGACCCGAAATTTCTTGGTTTCCGAAATATGGCTGGAGGCTGCACAAACGTCTTGAAAACACCTCCAATCGACTCAGCATTTTGAAAGTGAAAAATAAAGAAGGTAATGTGAACTTTCCAAATTCATTGTAGGTAGGTAATATTTTGTGCAAGTTCTCATTTTTAAAAAATCCGCTGGAAGCTCCAGAATATGATGAAAATGATTCAAAATCATTCGAAAATATAGGGGTACATGCCAAATTTCAGTCTTCTACGGTAAATCGGTGAAATTTTGATTTTTGTCCCCACAGATTTCCAGCCAAGAATCGAAAAATGTACTTTAGCACGAAAAATGTTGGCTGATGGTGGATTTTTGCTCAATTATTCTGTAGATTAAGAATCAGGGCGATGTAAGTACTTCGAACTGGAAAAAAGAAAAAAAAAAGTTTGGCTCCTTTGCCAGTGTTTGTCTGCTATCAACTAAAATTGAGACTAAATAACGAGTTGAAAGATAATCTCAAAGTGGATGTTCGATGTTTATGTCAGTGGTCGAACTGACCAGGGTCGGTGTCTCCGCGATGCTCGGTTCATGGTTCGCATTCGTAACAATGCGGATGCGCAAGCCGATGACGTGGTTGAACCGGTTTTCCGCTTTCGGCATCGCGTCTAACTGTACTCATCAGCTGATGAACTGATTACGGCCTGGTGGCGGCGTTGCGTTGGTAAACGACTACTCGATGGCTCGGCGACGCGACGCGATACCATGCCAGGTCTTTACCCATGAACTTGAGAGTCTCGTTGATTGAGCAAAAATTATACTCGTAAATTCAGCTACATACAAGGTAGATACTTAGTGTACTGGGTATTTTTGGAAGCTCATTTGAACAAAAATAGGCCTCCAAATTTGACCTCAAGTTGACGAGAGCCTCGAATAAAATACTTACTCGTATCGGTATACCACAATTCGCGACTGCGACTGCACTCGTAACTCATTTTGCGTCGTCGTCGAAGGCACAATGCACTGATTACAAAAAAAATAGATATACCTACTTACGTACGCGACGATAACGTGAACCGAAGAAAAAAAACAACAGATAAGTATTCGTGGAAGCTCGAGTATGAGATATGGGCATATGTAAGTGTGTACTTTGTCACTCAAGTGCCCATACCTAGGCTATCAGCAAAGCTATGGTGTAGTGGCTCACGTACTCGTACATTAGTCCGAGCCTGACTGGAAAATACATATAATAAATGTAGGTCTAGGTAGCAGGTATAAACACACTTATGTAGAGGCATGTACTCGTAGCTGGTTCTCTATCTGTTCGGTCTTGCAGGTGAGTTTGGTTGCTCTACAGGTACACGTTGTTAGTTAGGTCGCGACTCGTGTTCGGTTCAGCTGTAGGTTTGCGAGCGCAAGTGCGGTCTTCTGTCTGTGTCGGGCGCTGAGGCGATGATCGATGCCACCTTCGACCAAAAATGGACTCTAAATTTTAATTTTATACCGCGTACTCTGATCACTATGAATGCGAAAGTATGCTAACCCATGTTTCAATATTGATCGGGTATTTTTCAACAGTGCCGTTCTCGTTTGCGCCGTTGCTGTGGTTGCTGCTAACCCAGATCGCGTCCGGCTCACAGCACAGTCCAGCTCAGCCTCAGCCTGACTTATTTTCGGATACCGCCGTCGACAGGTTGTACTCATTTGATAGCATTGTTCGGCTAAACGAAGTAAATAAAACCAACTCGGAGAGTGATTTGGCCTTCCAAACCAGTGGAAATGTACGACTTTCGGTTATTTGGCAAAATCCAGATGATCGTTTGGAAAAGTTGCTTCAATTTAGAGTAAGTTTGCACAAATTTTTTACCATTAATGTAGATGATAATACTTTAGCGTACTAGTCTACGTCACTCGTCAGCGTCATTACACGTAAATAGGTACCTTACTATTTCAAGCTACATAGGTATCTGGTACTATATTTTATATCTTGTACCAATAAAGACAAGTCAGACGAACATATTTCCTTCGTGGCGTCATATCGTGATAAAAAATCAACTATAGCCGGCTACGAGCAGCGAAGGCAGGTCCGAAGTCCGCACGTAAATTGATGACTAGATATGGCGTGGGTACGTCCCGTCCTCCACTGCAGCGGTAGACAGCAAATACAAAATAGGAGGCTACGTAAACCCTTAACTCATTAGCAGGTAATACAGACGAACGGACGGATTAGGCAAGTCGTAGTAAAACCCTAGAATGCTGCCACGTACCAAGAATACCTACTCGTCATCCGAAATTCACGAGCTGATCACTGACCACTTGGCCAGCAACAGCGACCACAACGAAAATAACAAGTCAAACAAGCACGCTCCCGGACGATGCTCCTCATCGGCGATTTCAAACACTCTGTAGCCTAATGAAAAACCGACACGCGTAAAAATCAATACCTAATACCTAATTTCCATCTAATTTCCGTTCAAATTGAAATCAAGAGATGGTAGGCGCAGTTGGCGACGCGACTACGAGTAGATGCGAAGCTCTAAAATTATTGGGATGGAGAAAACCTGCAAAAAAGCTACTACAGCTAGCAAAAGATGATCAACAATACTCGTGAAAACAAAATAACATTCACGTAAAACTTTGGTTTGTTCGACAGGTAGATTCGTTGAAAATTACGTTGATCGATTATCGAAAAAATTCAACATGGAAATTCGCTCAACAACCGATCAAATCTTTGGACGGTTTGAAGAACGACCCATTTCTCGTACATTGGAAAAATTTCAAAATCAAGGACGTGTACCTGAATCCGACAGAAGACGTATCGTTGAGAAACATCAAAAAATCAGTGGCCAGCTTATTTCAGGTGAGAAATTATCCCATACAAGTAGAGACTTTTTTTAAAAGGGGGTTAAATCCGCGGCACATCCATTCTCAAGGAAAGGGAAGGGCAAAACAAAATAATACGACAGAATTTTTAGAACCTGAAATTTTGTTTTGAAAAAATCTGGTGGAAAAAGGCGAGTTAGTTTTATTACTTACAGAAATCCAAATTTCTCGTCATAGTGCCCAAATTTAGTATCGCATTGCAAGAGACCGCTACAACTTCAAGAAAACTTGTTTGGAGCGTTTCAAAGTCTCTGTGTGGATTCCAGGCGCATGTTGCCGGAAGAGACAGGTTTTGTGGACCTGAGTCCTCATAGAAGATTTGTATTTTTTTTTTCAAACATATAATGGTGTAATTTTGAAAAAAATCCGAACTTTTGCAATTTTTTTGAAATGTTGGAAAAAAGGACTTTCTTGACATTTGGCTCAACTTTTTTTCTCGCAAATTTGCCAAAAAAAACTTGCAACGCTAGAAAAGAAAAACAGGAACTTTGTTCCTACTTTGACAAAAAGCACGAATTTTTTTGCTACGAATGAGAACTAGGACATAAAAAAAGCATCAGATCACTGATCGCAAGAGAGTTTTTGCATTCGCTTTTTGATTATTGGTTGCTTTAATGCTCTATGCTTTGAATTTTTCTTTAAACAACATTTGATATGGTATGATTAAAACTTGGAACTGATTTTTATCTAATTTAGGGAATAAAACGCTTATTATTCCTTCTCGTTGATCGCTCGAGTGATCAAAACAAAATACGCGTTTTTCTTCCCACGATTAGATAAACTACACTACCTGTGTATTATTTAATGATAAAATAGACAATTTTAAACAATTTTGAGTTACTTCCCTAGCTTTGCTCGAGAAATAAACCTCAATATTCATCGAAACTCTCATCATTTTCCCATTCAGTTACATAATCTATTCACTTTTTGGCGGGAAAATGATATTTAAAATTAAATTCAAAGTTTTTCTCGTTTGATGTTATCAATTTTTAAAAATACGAGCCTACTTTTTAAACGTTTCAAAATCGTACGTTTTGCGCAAGCTTACGGATATGTTAAAAAATATATGTATCTGTTTTGTTAAAATATAGTCCGATCCTCCGATCAATTTGCAATCAATTTGAACGATCAATTTTATCAAAGTATTCCGACATTACCAATAAATACCTATTGAAAATCAAATTCCAATTACTTCAACATTTGGCTCCTACAAATACTAATCGCTGATTGGCTTTACTGAGATGCTGTTCATTGATTGGCTATTTCTTCAAAAAAAATAATAACAATAACAATAGAGTTTATAACTCCAAAAATAATTTTTCAGAAAGCAGGGCTTGTTTTTTTTTTAAACACAATTTTCGCTAAGAAAAATGCAAGAGTTCTTTCGCGAGATTGACAGAAAAACATGCCCTTATTTATAATTTTGGCCAATAAAGGCAAGTGTTTTTTTGAAATGTGTGCAAAAAACAAGACAGTTTCACAAGTTGGACAAAACTTTTTTTTACAACTGCAGAAAAATAAACAACTTTTGAAGTGTTGGAGGAAAACTGGAACTTAGTTGGGGTTTTTTGCAAAAAAACCAATCGACAGTTCGAGAAAACGAAAACTTCTACAAAATTGGCAAGCTATTCGCTGATTGCAAGATAGTTTTTGCATTTGCTTTCCCTATATGTTTCTAGACCTACTACTTTTATTTAAATTAAGTCAAATAAATTTCTCAATATGAATATTCAACTAAATACATACAATTATTTGTAGGTAAGTATGTACATGAATAAAAAAAAAAACATTGAAAATTGAATTCCAAATCAGTCCCAAATTTGGTTTTGATAAACAGTAATTGCTGATTGCCTTTATGTCGAAATACTGTTTGCTGATTGGCTATAAACTGAAAATTCATAAATTTAATTGCGTAGAAAAATTGCCGATGAATACAGTGCTAAAATTTCGAATCATCACTCACTGATTGGCTATAAGTTGAAACGTTAGTCAAAGAAAAAGTGAAAACAATTTTCACCCATCCAGCGCCCTAATTGGTTCTAAAAAATTCTTGAAAATTGAAGAAATTGTCCGACATATGGTTAATAAGGTTCTTGGCAGTCACTAAATACAAGTATCAGATTGCTGTTTGATCCGAAGATGGGGTGTTGTTTGAGGGGGGGGGGGTATCCATGACCAATTTGACATGGAATGCCCCGACAATAACTCGCTGTCGGCACCTTTACTTATGTATTATTTAGATAAAGTACTCATAATAGTAAAAAAAAAATACCATAACACCTAATTACTAATTTACACGTTTCAGTTTCAAAAGCATCACGTTCACGACGAAGAATGCGACGTATGCGGAGCATGTTCCGTTACTTACGAACTGGTCGATTCAAAAACAATCTTGAAGACGAAAAACAAATGTATATCGCACCTACCCGATAACCAGCATCCCGAAAAGGTAAGTACTTAGCTAGCCTGAGTGATTTTTTTCATCTCTCGTTCTTCTTCGTCGATTATTCATTTCTTTAATTCGTACACGCAGATGTTGGGCACGAGTACGAACGTCAACAGAAGAGTACTGTATCAATTCGACGACGACAAGATGAGCGATTTGGTTAGAGCAACGATGCACGAGCATATCGATCTAAACATCTACGTGAAGCAGGAAATTGGCGCTTCAGCCGCAGCTACCATGGATCTCAGCTTGATCAGTACGTAATGCGAAACGTTTAGAAAGCGCAACAAATGCCAAAAGTAGTGTTTCCGCATTTGCTTCGAGTATCTATCCCACTAATCAATGCTTTAAAATGTCGAATCTCTGTTGAAATTTTGTTCGTTTTTTTCGATTCTAGGTACTAGTTCTTCGACCACTAACGCTAAAATGTTACCATATAATTCGTATGAAAAAGTCATCAGCCAAACTGTTGCGAATCTTAAACTTAATTTGAAACCAGATAACTTGTACATCATCGAGGAACCTACTCAGTCGACCGTCAAACCGGTAGGTAAACTCTGAAAGCAACCATCGATATGGCATTGCCTGGCTAACCTGGTTTATTGTTAGTTGCTCATTTAGAAGAGAACTAAGTACTCGAAGTGTTCGCCTCCGATTTGAACGAAAATGCGATTTTCGGAACAACTATAAGCAAAATTTCAGCTGCCCAAATGAACTTGATGATTTTTTGCAAATGTTTAAAAAATTCATTGCCAAAAAAAATTTCAGTAAAAGTGATGGAAATCAATTTTTTTAAAGAGCGGTTGTGTATGAAGTAACGATTTTCAAATTTTACCACGGGGGGGGGGGGAGGAGGGAGAGAACTTAAACCACAAGCAAGAAAAGTGTGAACGTTAAAATGGCATTACCTGTATAAAGCTAGTAAGTAATTTTTTTACTGGTTCTGAAGCTTATTTCATCGATTCCTCAGTACAGGCGTGGCCCAGGTTGGTTGGGGGCCCCCGCCAGATGCATCGAATGAGGCCCCCGAAACGTTATCCCCTCCCTCTCAAGAATCTTTCTCATCCTGTTTTTCAAAAATCAGAAAATCAATTCAATTCGGACACCTGAATTTTCTGTCATTGGAGTGTCAAGTTGTTAGTCCTACGTCACGAGCTGAATGACAAAACCAATTTTCAACCTTTTCAGTTACCAAAAGTGATCAAAGATAATCGAGAGTTCTTAAAAAGTGGAAACTTGGGAAACGTGAAATCTGCTTCGGCTTTTTTAGCTGTGCTGAGGTCCGTTGTTCAGTCTTCCGAAGAAGAAATAAGCAAAATTCTCAAGAACAAGAAAAACGAACCCATCATGTAAGTGCCTACAACTGCAAAATACTTTTCTTCGATGGAATCGGTCGACTTCCAACAATATTTCGATACTTTGTTTAGCGAACAATTTATGGATGTACTGGGATCAGCTCAAACGTTACCTGCTCATAAAGCTGTTCTAAAACATTTCAACTTCGTGAAACCTGGTTTGTTATTGGATGCTGTCGAGCGATATTTGTGGTCTTTATCTGTCGCCAGGAAGCCAAAAATTGAATTTGTCCAAGGTAAGCGAATCGAACAGATACTACACTGAACATTCAGTCGACTCTTCGCTTTCTTCTACTCGCCATTTCATTTTCCCTTTACTTTTTTGTATTTTTTTTTTACAGATTTGAAGGATATTATAAATCAAAAACCAAACGATGTAAAATTATTAGATTCTCTAGTCCTATGTTTAACCGCGATGGCGCGCAAAATTTCAGATGATGTAAGGATCATGCACCCCTCACCCCACCTACTATTTTTTTACCAAAAATCAAAAATCTTACAGACTTACACCCGTGATTATTCCTCATCGGTTTTTTTTTTTTTTTTTGGTAACAGGTGGCGTTGGAAGCGTACTCTTTCGTTACAGAAAAAATGTCACAATGCAAACAAGACGATCGTTGCAAAATAACCTATATAAGGTCGTTGAAGAATCTAAGAAATCCTCACTCAAAATCGCTGTTGTTGGATTTCGCTTTGAATGGCACCAGATCGTAAGTGACATAATGTCAAAATCGCACACTCAAACACAATTTCTAGCCAACCCAAATATTTTCTTTGTGCAGAGTGAGCGTAAATGCTCTCAAAGTGCTGTACGCGTTACCACATTCCGTCTGGGATAAACAAGTGCTATCAACCATGGAGAGAATCTACTACCAAAAGGACAAGAAGTACGACAGCAGTAGCAGGGTGATCGCAGTCGATATTCTCCTGGACGCCGATCCTAGCGAACAAACTTTACGACATTTGGTGAAATCTTTGCAGTCTCATAGCGCTTTTGAGATACGAAAATACCTTCTTCAAAGACTCAATCAAATCGCTTCCAAGTGAGTCTATCAATGGGTGAAAACATAATTATTATGCTGTCTTTTCTGTTTTAACCCTTTCAGAGGTGAGAAGAATCTAACGGATGAAAAGTGAAAATTTTCGTATGGAAGGAGTATAGTTTCGTGAATAAGCAGATATTTTGAAAAAATTTAGGATTTCTCACTCAAAGTTTCATTTTTGAATTTGAGGAATTGCTCAAAATAGGTTTCCAAAATAAATTTTCGTTGAAAGTAAGGATACGAAAAATTCTCTAGGGTGATACCAACATTAAAATCAGAAAATTTTGAATAATACTCGTACATTATGAAGCCAAAATCCAAAATTTTGAGAAAAAGTTAGGGAGGGGTACTAAAAAAATATCGCAAAAAAATGTCGCGAAAATTCACGATATTTGAATATAAAATTTTGGTAGACACCCTGAGTTTGATAAAATTTTGTAATGTGAATTTGTAAATACAAAATGAAATTCGGACTGTTTTTGAAATTTTTCACGAAAAAGTCAATTATTGAAGTTCAGACTTTCCGTTACTTATCTGAAAGTTTACCCTATAGATTTCTTTTTTGAGTTTGGGAGGAACTGAGATTTTGCTATGTTCACCTCAGTGCCCATATCACTTCAACATTCGTGATTCTCGATGAGGATTCTGTTCGCGATTTCCGCATGCACCAATTTAATTGCTTATTCGCGGTTGTTTCAGCGACCGTAAATTTTCCAAAATTTTCAAACACCTGATGAGGGATGAAAATCTGAATCATTACGGCGTTATGGCTCAACGAGGTTTATCGAATGCGCTGAGCAGGACGTTTTCGGAAGATCCAAGCGTGAACGCTACACTCTTCTGCGTCAATCAAGTCTCAAAAGGGGTGCTCAAAAGAGGCCACGTTAGCGTTGCTTTGCAAAGATTCAATGATACGTTGAAAGTGGGCGCAGTAAGTTGCCATTTGTGTGCTGTCAAATTTGTATAAGTAATCATTTCAACGTATTAATTTCACGTATTTTCTCCAGTTAGATATATTCACCGGCGGATTGAGCTCTTTTCTGTGGTCAGATGACACAACCACTGTTGAGGACGAGCTCGACGAGCCAGAAGATTTGACAGCTGGCTTGGAAGCGTCCGTTCTGGGTGTGCAAATTCGACCATTTGTATTTTTCAACGGGCATGGTGAACTTATGGGTCACATTTGGTCCGGAACAGCCTCCGAAAAAACAACCGCTTTACAAGTATGGGAAAAAAATCACTTACGTAATATTCAATATTTTACCAGTCAATTAATGAATTTCGAACTCCAAATAATTTAGGGCACAGCTCTGCTCCACGAAGCCGACCAAATGATTGCTTTAGGTACGGGGAACATATTGAAATTTCAACTAATGGGCGCTGGTTCTTACGATTTATCTGGTCAAATTCAATTCAGTCTTTGGAACAGAAATGCCCACGCTTTTGTCGAAGCAGTGTAAGTATAGCTAAGTTTACCAGATCTCTATCTAATTTAGGTAACTGCCCCTCGGTATTTTTTTTACTGACATCCGATTTTCCTAATAAATTTTTCAGCGCCGGCGGCTCCGTAGAAGGTACTCTAAATATAAGTTCGTCATTCATCAAAAATGGTGTCGATTTCAAAGTATACTCGCAACAGAAAGGTGAAATGAACGGTGATCTTGACTTTTACGACGAAGTAGCCTTTTGTTTGAGAATTTCCCAGTTGGATTCCGTAGTGAGGTATGTCCGGCGAGATTGCAATGATCAATCATCGATGATAAGCTATAGGTACCTGTCTATTCGTGGAATTATTCGATAACTATTTTTGCGCAGATTCGTTGGTGAGAAATATCAAAAACTAGCGGATACCAGGTTTGTTCGTAAGCAAAGGAGACGCTTGAAATTGGTAGTTCCAGGACGAACATTTGCACTGAATCAAAAGAACAACGAAATGTGTAACGATATACTGAAAAGTCAGCCGTCCTGAATCGTATAAACTATCTGTCTGATTTTTAAACGCATCCGTTATCGAATCGGATTTCCTAATTTATTTATTTATTCATTTGATTGTTTGTTTGTTTGTTTCTGTTTATTTTTGGTCACAGAAACATATTTTCAAAATTATCATAACTTATAAGCAAACACACAGTTACAGAAAGGTACACACTTACACCAAAGATCTGCTCTGAGTGATGTACCAAAATATTTGTGATTCATATTGATAAGATATAGGTATACCTACCTAAGCAATCAGCATGATGGAACACCCATCATAGCTCAGATTTAGTATTGAATTGAGAAAAAAACAATCTTTCAAAGTATTACTTTACTTACTGTACGATAAAACTCATCGTTTAAAAATATTTAATCGTTAACTTATACGCTAATTTATTTGCAAAATTGTTTGTGCCCTGTTTTTTTGGCCACTATATTTTTATTGTAATTGTTACTTCATAATTTCTAATTTATTTTATTTCTGTTCACTTGGAAGGTAATTTTAAACCATTGGGTAGTGAGCAAAAAATAACATCACAGCACTGAGTGCAGATGAAGATACCTACTGATAATGCTCCCGAACAAAAAATTGGTCTAAATAGAAAAAGAAAGATGAAATTCTAAGTACACGACTAAAAACCCATAAACTTTGTAATTGGCAATCGAGTACAAAATGTTGGTTCGATTTATCAGATTATTTTAAAATTCAGAAACTTGATTTGGGTTGGGGGGGGGGTAGATGAAGGAGATGACTCGCCCTTTCGTGGACAAAATAAGCTTACATTTATAGCAAAACCAAACAAAACAAATCATTGGATTGGCCATTAGAGTGCATTTTTTGGTTACCAAATTGTATAAGAGAATGCTTAACTTTACGTATGCTAAGATATTGTAATAGTTTTTCAAATTGAATAACGATGTAAGCGAGCATTTAATCAAATAAATAATTACTCATCTCAGGAAAACGCATCATTTTCAAAAATTATTTTCAATTTCAAGCAACATAAGTACCTTCACAGTTCTGAACTAGAGAGCATTTGGGTATTTGGGGAGATATGGTTATGATGGATTGCGAAAAAAATGTGGGGGGGGGGATTTTGACCAAAATCAGCGCAGATCTTTACTTCGAGTTGAATGTCACACAGAAAATTTTTTGTCAGCTTCGGAAGTGCTCTTTAACAGGCGATATGGGTTATCAAAGAGAGGGAATTTTCAAAAAATTGTGGTTTTTTCGGTTCATTAGTTATATAACCTGTTTTGGAAAAAATGGCGCAGTTTCGAAAAATAGCAGTTCAGATTCTGCGTCAATTTAGACAATTGCTGTTGAAATCCAAAACGACTTTCTTTCAGGATTCTACAGAGCGGTTGAAAATTTGCAAATTGCTTATTTTTAGACAGATTATTCCTGTTTTGAAAATCACCGAAAAAAATACCTAGCCGATAACATGACAAATTTCTTGAGTTTTGAAATGTACTACAGTGTCCAAAAAATTGGCTTGAAGAATATACCTTCAGACGTGTGAATATAAATTGGTCTCACAAGGTTTGATACGGAGAACTCACAAGGGAACCTCTTATTTTTGAAAAGAGCAAGGTCTAAAACCCCCAAAACCAAATTTTCAGCAGCCCAACTTCATTTTTCGATTTTTGGCGGGAACGTTTGAAAATTCAAAATTGGCTGTTTTTGGTGATTTATGTTTCAAAAAAAAAAAAAAAAAAAAAAAAACAACAACAAACATCGGTATTATATCAGTAAAAGTGATTAAAATAAGTCCTAAACCTGATATTAATTCCCCAAATCCAAATTTCACCATCTCCAGCCACTCTGGAGCCTCCAGCGCGATTTTTCAATTTCTGCAAAATATTAAATACACTCCTGAAGGCGTGAATATGAAGTTGTGCAGCTAAAAATCGAGTACCTAGTGTGTTATACTCGACCTGTTTTAACGAGTCTATCCACTTTTGAGCCGATTCTGGAGAGGACACCTCAAGAGTGGGTTTTTGACCAAATTTTTACATAAAAAAAAGGTCAAAAATCAAGAATTTTCCGTGTGCGAGAAAATTTTTGAAATTTGCGCGAATCGCTGTATTTCGTCCAGAAATGACCCCTCCCCGGGCGAATTTCGCCATTTCTAGCCATTCTGGAGCCTCCAGCGCGATTTTCAATTTCTCCAGAATTTTGAATTTTCTCCAGCAGGGGTGAATATGAAGTTGGACAGCTAAAAATCGAGTGGATTTGTCTCGTAAGACCTCGAACCTACGTATCGTACGTCTGAATACTTAGAACAGCATCGATAACCGATATATTTCCCTTTTTGAGTTGAAAAGCCACCAGAAAAAATTTGAGCAATAATGTTCTTTCGAAACTTGAAAGATGGTTTAGCCAGATTCGAGCCACCCTCTTCTTTACTATCACCATCCATCAAAAATCCTCATCATCTTTACAGTTTGTACGTCGCACAAATTACGTGTAAAATCTACCCACATCGTTCATAAATCATCTCGCGATTCGGTCCATTTAAAAACAATATCAATCGGCTCGCGTAAAAAGTGGTAAAACCGATGTTAAAAAAATAACAATAAATAAAATAAAACTAGTCGAAGAGGAAGCAAAACAACTAAAAACCAAATCGCCATGTAATCAGATACCATAGTTTGATATCATCGTACATATAGTATGTAGTACTACACAAATAGAGTATATCTGTTCGAAAATGTTGTAGTATAATTAAATGTCACATTACTCAAACGATTCGTGGCCGTAACATTTTGACGGTTATAGGTTAAGCGAAAGCTCACAGGCAATTAAAATTTATAGTTTTTTTGTCTCCATGGAAATAGGAATATTTTATTCACGCGATATCAGTTTACTATATAGTTGAACTTTTAATAATCGAATTCTCGTTTCGCGTTGCCCTATCTGCTTTCTTCTTTCGTAACCCCTCCTTCCCTTCTCTTTCTCCTTCTGTGCCATACTATACGCGATCCATTGATCTTTGAAATTATTTTAGCTGTAAAATTTTCGCAAACTATTCTGGTTTATGTTTGTATTTTATAACTCTTCGCGAAGTAGGTGGTAGGTGGGGTGTTTTAACAGGCGGGAGTTGCGCCAGGAGGAAAAAAAAGTATCGAGCTTATTTAGCAGTGTTGATGTTGCTGCTGTTGTTGTTGTTGTTGTTTGAAGGGTAAAAATAAAGAAAAAGAAAAAGTATTTCATCAGTCTCATCGAATTTTACGTGTTTTCAAATTAGAAACGGTAATAAATTTTAATACATCGACGTTACGCAGGTAACCTGTGTACTGTGTACTCTTTCGTATACCTAATAAAAAGTCCGTCGTGTAGTAAAAAAAAAAAAGGAAAAAAAAGGAGCACAAAAAACATCCAACTAGCGAGAATTTGACGTAAGGAAAGTTTTAAAACAAGCTTAAAATATATACTACTACGAGTGTTGTATAACTTATGTAGCAGATTTTTATATCCGTAAAAAAATATATACGAGTATACTCGACGAACAACGAAGAATTTCTTTTCATTTTTCTTCTCATCGTGGTGTAGTCTCATATTACTCGTATATGTGAGCATTTGTACACTATTTGGTTGAAAAATTAACGCGACATTGAGAAAATACCCAAACCAAAGAGTATAAAAGACCATAAAGGAAATGATCTTCTGGTTGCATCGCGATGAGTTTCATCGTTCGATTCTTTGAAACTGCACATTCACAATCCTTATATGTACTTATGCACACAGATACGCTGAAAATTCACAGTACAATAAGTAAAACGTTTGTCGAGCAAATAAAATTCTCGTATATAGAGAGCATTTCACCATCATCGAAAATCTTTTACGAACCAAGCGTTCATAATGATGTTACCAAGAGCAATAGCTTGTAAGAGTCGCGTTCGTTTTACTTTTACTGTACTCTCCTCTTTTCCTCTTCTCTTTTTACGTACTCGATATGCTATTGCCTTTCGTTTAGAACTTGCGGTATGTGTGGTTAAATGCTGATACTTAAAGTCTAACGTGTAGGCTGGCGCAGCCTTTGAATAGAATTAGTTGTGTTTTTTCGTTGCTTGATACGCGATAAATCGAGCTCTCGTCTCGATTCGCGTTCTTCCCATATGGACTACCAACTAGATATATTACGTGGAGTTTATTTTATGACTTTTTTGGGCGAATTTCCCGTCTGGTAAATTGAATATTTTTTACCCAAGTGATCTTGAATAAATTGCTTCAATCTTTTTGTTAAAATAGTTTCAGCAATTATTTAGAAAAAGGGAAGTACAAAAATAAGATAAAACTCACATTTAAAATCATGTATAGGTGAGCAAGCTGGTGAAATATGTATTTACCTTGAAAATATTACGATAAAAATAAAACGAAGTCTAAGCGTCTTCCTGAAAATAGGCTCGAATGTGGATTACAGCCTTTACAACATACTTAATTTTCGATCACCCACATTGATTTTCACGCTTTCCGGAGAAATTTTGAAATTCTGAAGAGATGAAAAATCGCGCTGGAGCCTCCAGAGTGGACAGAAGCGGTGAAACTCGGTCGAGAGTGCCGATCCGAACATAGAGTAGAAAAACAAAAACAAGCCATCAGCTATATAATTCGCTGATCGCAAGATAGTTTTTGCATTTGCTTTCATCTCATTGGTTGATTGTTTCATTGATTGCTACACTATTTTGATTATCCTCCAAATTCGATAAAAAGCAAAAAAATTTATTGGGTCAATTTTGGAACTGTACAATGTGACTTCATTCGACGTAATGAATGAGTGAAAGCATACTTTAGATAAACACGTCACCCCTTTTTGGAGAAACATTGATAAAAATTGGAATAAAATACGGGGACCAATGCTCCATTTTTGAATGAACACATTGGTTGTTGAACTTTCATAAAATGACATCAGGAAAGAAGTGGTCAGGGTGGACCAGAGCGTTTTTTTTTTACTAATTTGATAAACTTGTTTTCGGAAAAATGCCGAAAAAACAGAATGTCGAGTAAGTAATATGGGAAGAATATTACCAACTAGACATCAAATGACAAGAACAATAATTGAAAAACGCATAAATGCTCTAAGATATTGAATTGCTTTGAAGAGTGTGATAGGGTACCTTGTTCAATTGGCGGAATCACATAAAAGTTGAGCTTTTGAAAAAATATCTTTTTGGAAAATGAAAATGTCAAAACAGCTCAAATGTGACATTTCTGACGAAAAAACACGGATATAAATGAGGATTTTTCATCCAAAAAATGGGCCAAAAATATTCGTCAAAAACGTTGCCCAAAAGCACCTTTTCGAAACGAATAAAATGAAAATATAATTTTGAAAAAAAAAACAATTTTTTCAATATTCATTTTTTTCATTTGATTTGTAAAAGTTCTTTTGATCAATTTTTTTGAAGAATCTTTTTGATCCATTGAAAAAAATTCCTCATACAAGTATATTCGTATTTTTTGTCGGGAATGCCACATATTTGAGCTTTCTTGAAATTTTCATATCATTTCGAATAATTTCAAGCATTCGCAATTCAAATCATTATATGTATCTAACAATCGCGAATCAACATGATTTGAAAATGAGAATAAACATTTTTAAACACTCCCCCTCCTCAAATGTTCTCGAAAATTTGCTTTAGAACAATGTCATGACGAAATTATAAGTGAATTCCATGGAGAGGAGATAGCAATTTGGTTGACTCATTTTCATCAATTTTTTTTCACATTCCAAAGAAAAATCGATGAAAATCAGTTCAACTTGAAGAATGAAGATACATCGTGAGACATAGGCTTTTGCACCAGCTTCTCATTGATTTATTTATTTTGGTAGTCATTTTTTGAATATTATACAAAAAACTAAACCCATGGAGGAAAAAATTAATGATAAACCAAAGCTGCAAGAAACTGAATTCAAACTCGTAAGTATACGTTATAAATTAGTTTTCTGTTGCATCGTCTGCTCTTCGGCCACTTTTTCATGATGAAGATAAAAATTCATTTTATTCCATAATCTGTAGCTTTGAGCAATTAAGTGTGAAAACAATGATAACGTTTAATTTCTTCTCGCTTTGAAAAGTAAGTAACACTTAGGTTTTACAAAATCTAATCTCTATTTTAGAATGTTTTTAATGATTTTTAACAATTCACAGGTCAAAGATCTTACAAACGATGTAATAGGTTTTGAAGGGAGAACATTTTTATCTGGATTTATCACTGTTATCAATGAGATCATCCTCGTTATCGACTACCTACTTAAATTATTAAAAATTGACGTAGGTACTTGAACCATTCTAATGCTGCTAACATAGTTTCAGAATGAATATAAATGAGTGTGGGTAGGAGAAACAGATGCCCTGTGATCAGGTATAGATAACGCCAATCAACTGTCTATTCTTGAAAATGTTTCAAAAAGTTTACTAGTGCCAATCAACTGTAGTCATTTGAGGTGCTCTCTCTTAATTACGTGTGTACGAAATTCGGTGTTTTTGCTTATATTTCTTCCTACTTCATCATTCGTGATTTTTGTCCAAGTTTTTCAAACTTTTTACTGTCTAGTACCTGATATTGTTTTTTTTGGTCATCGTGCATTTAATATTTTACTATGAGTACAATGGAGGAAAACCCCTTTTTCGCCATGCACAATATCTTTGCGGAAGTGCATCATCTCATGAGTGAGGAAAATTTACAAAAGGTCAAACTTGAACAGCAAGTTAAAGATGAACAAGAACGCAACAAAAATGCCATCATTCGCTTATCGAACAAACACACATCTGACGTCCAAGCGATGAATGAGGTAAACCGATCCCTAATGCTGCAAAACAACGCATTAAAAGAAACCATCGAGAAGCAGAATTCAGAAATCCAGTCCACAAGAAAGCATAATAAGAAAATGAACACCGATTTAGTTCAAACTGCTGAAGAAGCGTCGAAATACAAGAAACTATACAACGAAAGTAGAGAACTTTTGAGAAAAGAACGAGATCATCGAGCTGCAGAAAGGGATGAAATAAGAAAAGCGCTGAGTGTATTATCCAGAATATTCGACTATAGAGAAGACTATTCTCCTCAGTCTGTGAAAGGAGAATTAGAGATGGAGGATGATACTGAAGCCAGTCCCAATGTAAAACAAAGCGAACAAAGTGATGAAGACGAGTTCGAAGAAAAAGAGACTATTGAGCTGAATACAGAACCTGAAAATTTATCGAAAGAAGTATGTTGGTAGTAGGTATACCATACCACTATGCCAGGTATTTTATAATGTTGCTCAACATTTTTATTTCCTAATATTGGTTGCTTTAATGCTCTCAAGTCATTTTCATTTTTCATTTTTTAACCGAGTTTTACTTAAATCAAGTTATCTATTTTATATATTGTTTTAAAATTCTGAAAACCTGTAAATACTCATTTAAATACATGTACATAAATTTTGAGACTATTTTCACAGTTTTTCCCCTTGTGATCACTAAAAAGAAGACAACTAAGTATAAATGCATTATTTTTCCAAGGCCCTTATTTACAGATTCTTTGAAGAGTCTTTTTTTAGAATTTTTTATTACATGTAAGTAGCTAAATTGGACTATTTTGACTTGTGATTTTTTTCCATATTTCATCATTTTAATTTTTCAAAAATTGAATCGTGCTATTTTTAGAACCCCTGGCCTAGTGGCCTTTGTTTTGAAATATTCCACTGGTGTAAACTTCACTTACTGAAAAATTAGAAATCAATAAGGTAAACATTTGTAGAGTTTTCATGCAATATCAGCACAATTGAATCATTTTCTCATGGTTGCCTTACATTGCCTCAAGAGTTTGATATCAAAAATCTATTTATGACTTCATATGTACTAACGAATCTTGGAAATTATATTTTGATACCTCTGCTACCTCCCTCATTTTTTACACGATTGGTGATCAGAAGTTCAGTACCAGAAGAATTTCCGAATTTCAACAAACAATTCAGGTAAGTTGATTGTTCCATATTAAGTATACAGATGATACACGTTAGAAAATCAACCAAGAAATACAACACGAATCCGAAGATAGGTACAACATACACAGCGGGAACAACTCTTACAAGGAAGTAGAAAACTGTGAACATTCGCTATACAACTATAGGTATGGGAAAAACCAATCCCACATTCGTATCGTCTATTGCTTTTGACAAAATATCTTTCCTTAAGGGGCATTCCGGAAACGTTGAAAAAAAATCTCCAAGACGAGCGACGGGTTAACAACAGCTAAGCAAAAAAAAATCATTTTTACACAATATTTCCCCGGAGATTTTTCAAATTATTTGCACCGCTATTGCCTACTGCAGCACCTGCCTCTTCTTATATACTATATACGACCATCATCCGCAAACAGAAACTTTTAATTATTTTCCTGACGGTATGAATTCCGGCCTGTTTCGTCGTATTCTACGTAATACTGCGAAAACTTCACGAAAAGTGTACCATCGTTAGGTAAATTTTTAAAAAATAAAAATATTTTCACGCTTGCTTTTTATTTGGCCGTTAATGAAAAACGCAAAAAATATGCAAAGACTTGTCCCCCGCCAACATTTACACTAAAATAAGAATTCTAATTAACGGAAACGTTTTTTCTTTTTTCTTCGTTTTTACACCCCTTTCAATTCTGCATTTTTTTTCTGAGCGATTTTGCAATAGATGGAAAATACAAATACTCCTACAAAGAAAGTGACGAGAGAAAATATTGAATTGAGCTAAGATTTTCAATGTTTGACTATTTTTGGTTTGGTTTTACACTTTTATATGCACAAATAATATTTGAACCTGCTCAAGTGAGTTGATTATCTTGATTTGATATTAGGAGATAATTTTCTTCAACACGTGGCATTTGCAATATAATAAGTATTTACAAGATTGTGAATGAGAGAAATGTGCCTACATCGAAACACTCTTTTCATCGAATTATTAGTAGTAAGTTATTAATTTTTACTAAAAGTTTACTCGTGATGCACAGTGTTGTGATAATTCATAATAGGAAAGAATGCCAATATTGGGAAGAATCAATAATAAATCTGAAATATAGGGACAATTGCATCTTATGTGAGGTGCAATATTAAGTTCTGGACAAAAATATACATACCTAAGGGACTAAGCAAAATGTCAAAATATGATCCCAACGTTTCAGAACAAATTAAAATAATTGGTGAACTATATTTTGTTCGCAAGATTCTTTTTTTCGGCAAAATTTTCAAATTATCAGAGATGGTGAAACGATAGGTAGGTACTTCGAAAAAGATACTCGTTGCTCAATCTCTTCCACAATTTTTTATCTTGCTAATCGATATTATTTAAAAGCTTTCAAAGCTAGTTTTTTTTATAAATTTAAAAGTAAATATTCATTGGGAGAAAATATTGTGAAAACAATTAATTTTTGTAGAATACATAATGTAATGTATGTTTTTTTTGCGGATGTTCTGAAAATTTTTTGAATGTACAAGAATTGACTGATTTATCTGTCCGCAGAAAGTTTACAAAGTTGATATTGTTCAAGAATACGTAGATGATGTATAAATTTTTTTGTGGAGATTCCTTTGTAGATGTAGAACTAGAAGAGTGGTACCGACTTCCATTTTCTAATTAATTCAATATTGCAGTTTAATTCAACCCTTTGGAGGTTCTCCAGGTTCTCATGTTGAGAAAACAAATTGCTTTGAAGGGTGTATAACAGGATACTCTGCATAACTGACCAAATCACAACAAAGTTGAGGTTTCGAAGAAAAATCATTCTGGAAAATGAAAGCTTTGAAAATAAAGCTCATATCTTCAATTTCCAACAAAACAAATGAATAATATAAATTGGAATTTTTTTCTCGAAAACAATTCAACGACATGAGAAAAACACAACTTTTATTTTGAAAGTACATTACATACCTACCTACATATTAAAAAAATTATTAGGAAAAAAATCATAACTTTGGTAAAAAAAAAAAGGCCATCTTGCAGTTCCCAAGTTGAGAAAAATGAAAACTTGGTGAAATAAATGCAAATACCGTTGACCAAAAAATGAAAAAAAATGAAAATCCAGGCCGCTAAGAGAGGATTTCTGATCATATCATAAAATTTTGCCAGCCTAGATTTTTGTTTATTTTTTGGTCAAAGGCATTTCTTTCGCCAAGTTTCCATTTTTGCTCCACTTGTGATCTGCCAGACGACCTTTTCAACTATCGTTATCAATTTTTTCCTCATCAATTCTTTAAAAATATTTTCAAAAAATGCTTCTGACCCATGTTTTTTACTCATGTTGTTGAATTATATTCGAAAAAATTTTCAATTTATATCGATTTATTTTATTGAAAATACTTAAAGGATTCGAGCTTTTCCAAAACTTTCATTTTACAACATGATTTTTCTTTGAAAGCTCAACTTTTTTGTGATTTGGTGAATTGGACAGGGTGCCCTAGTATGTATGTATTACACTCATTAAAGCAATTTGTTTCCCCAACATGGAAACCTAGAGAACCTCCAAAGGATTACCTAGTAACAAAACCCCCAAAAAATAGTCAGGGAGAAAATCACACTCCATTTGGGTTTTTGTTGTCTTGGAAACAAATGAGAAAACGGTAAAGCGTTCCCAATCAATTATCCGGACAAGGTACTCAACAATGTTCATGTGCTAAGCCTAAGGTTTTCACATTGGAAATGATCATGCTGTAACTTGAAAATGTTACGTGAAATGGAGACTCGGACTCGTTAAATTCTGAATCTTGGACCGCCTCAAAAATTCGGAGATTGGCATTCAATCACCCATGAAAATTTATTGGAATTGTAGCATTTAAAAGAGATCGCCGAATCTTCAGGTGTTCAAAGAAATTTAGAAAAGTCTGACCTGATATCAGTAGCAAATTTTTGCAACCCACAGAAATGGAAAAGAGATAATGATCCATTGATTTTAGAAAAAATATAGGCTGCAATAAATTACAAGGAGTTCGTGAATCCAGGTCCTAGCTCAAAATGAGATAATGTCGAAAAGTATAATAGCATATTGCGGCGAACACGCTCTATCTGATACGAATCATCGCCGATGTTAGTAAGTAATCTTTGGTCACTGGAACAAGAAAAATGAAATGTACATATGTAAGTACATGCTTTTCGGCCATTTTTAGAACTTTTGGAAGATACTATAATGCCTGATTCATGCTCAGCAGATCAAAATACAAGTACCTCGACCTCCATACTTTACACAATTGATTTAGATGAATGATTGACCTCAAGTTTTTCTAAAATTGAATTTTTAAGCGTAAGCAAACGTCGTAAAATTGATGAGAAAATATAGAAATACAAAAATTATTTTTACGATTCACAAATCTTCATTATAGAGGACTAAAAGAAGAAATAAATTTCAGATTCAATGGATCATGAAGTACAGAAACAAAAATCATATACTCAAGTACTCACGTATCAAAGGGGAGAGACAAAGTAGTTGACCGAATCGATGTTATTACGACTGCTGTCTTTTTACAAGGCTTGTTTATCTGTCAGTCATCGACTAACGAATACATCAGCTGATTTGGACAAAAATGCATAGTACTTGGACAATGCATGTACCTCACACGTGTGTAATAATGAAACGATTATGCCAGATGTTGAAGAAACAGAAGGCAGTTTAATCATTGGTACTGACGTGAAAATCAATACTTATCAATAGAGCTCGGATTTTTATGATTTGTCATATTTTCATTTATCGCAGAAGATCGTGCATATCCTATGGATTTTTGTGAATCATACAATTCTGAGTAAAATGAGCCCAACTTGTTAGCGCATATTTTGCATATTTTGGGCATAAATGCATATAAATGCATATTTTGGACATCTTAAGCGCATATTCGTCATATTTTGGCCATTTTTTTCATTTTTCAGTCATATTTTGGAAATTCTGGCCAAAAAATTATTTTTTGGTAGTACTTTTTACTAAAAACATAAAAACTTGAAAAAAAAATTTTAAAAAGATTTAAAAAATTTTTTCATCACATTGAGGCGATTTGTAGTATGTTAAGTGTTAACCAAGAATTGATTATTCAAAGCAAATAACCCCTTTTTTTTGCATTTCTTAATTTTTTAGCCTTCCCTTCACATTTAGAATGAAAAATCCTTTCTATAGATACCCATATTGATGTTGCATAAAGGTGCATATTTTGATGGATAAGAGCATATTTTGTCATAATTTGATCAAAATAAATGCATATTTTATGCGCATAAAATGATTTTTCAAGTGCATAAAAATCCGAGCTCTACTTATCAATAAAAATGGAACAGTACCTATACTAGCGAACTGTGGCTGTCCGAATGGTGTGAACTTGGCTCTCAAAGAATACCTACTGTATTTATTTAATCTGAAGATGCCGGCAAACTTGGTCTCATTTGTGTCTTTGCTAAGAAATAACTGGAAAGTTGAAACGTATACACTGAAAGAAATTGTCCTGGTAAAAGAAGATTCAAGAATCGTTGCTACTCTTGATGAAATGGGTCTATGGTCGCTACCGATAGTTCCAGTGTCAAATACAGTTGCCTTGTTATCAATCATAGAATGGCATAAAAAGTTTGCTCATCAGATCTTATAGTTTATGTGAAGCAGTTGCTTGATATTGCACACGGAGATAAAATACAGTAAACCAACTGAAGAAAAGTGTGTTTCCTGTTTAGAAGGGAAAGCTATAGTTTTGCCCTACATAGTGAAAGTGAAACAAAAACAGCTAAAGTTGGAGAACTTATTCATGCTGATGTCCTGACCTCGCCAACATTGTCACTTGGTGGCAATAAATATGCACTCGTTATCAAAGATGATTATTTGTGTTTTCATACAGTTTACTTTCTGAAACGCAAAAGCGATGTTCCTGATTGTTTCAGAGATTTTTTCAACATGGTTCAAACTTAAACCGGCAAGAAAGTTCTGAAAGTTAAAATGTTGCAAACTGATAATGGCACTGAAGTAATTAATGAAGAATTTGATACCTTGAGATCCGAACTTGGTTTTATTCATCAG
The DNA here is from genome assembly GCF_950023065.1 of Planococcus citri. Lineage (NCBI taxonomy): Eukaryota > Metazoa > Arthropoda > Insecta > Hemiptera > Pseudococcidae > Planococcus > Planococcus citri. The sequence continues at coordinate 61,468,713 of NC_088677.1, read as the reverse complement.
ACTAGCTATCCGTTTTCATCTCAACAGAATGGTAAATCAGAAAGAGGAATTTGTACCTTGTCTGAAGCGACTACAACGATCTTGATCGATAGTAATTTTCTGAAATCATGGTGGGCTGAAGCGATGTCCTATGCTGTATTTACGTTGAATCGTACTAGTAAAAGCAAAGTTGAGAATAAAACGCCTTATGAGGTATTTTTCAACACACACTAATAAATCTCCGATAACAAGATCAAAGAATAATACAGTTCGTAAACCATCAGAAATCAGTGCCAACCTCTCAAGGGTTACTCCTCAACGTAGATCACCGATCAACAAAAGAAACAATAACTCACCATACAGTAGACCGTCAACTTCCAGCAAATCTACGATAATATGTTTATGCAACCGATCACCATCTAGCCAAAAAACTTTCGTAAAACCAAATTACCCAATAATTAAATCCATGATGTTCAACGCATCGTCATAATGTTACCGGAAGCCAGGACAATTCGCCTATATAAAAATAAGTAAGTATTCTTGTAATTTTTTTCTCCACTATAGGTAGTCCAAATGAATCCCAAAGACCGCAGCAGGTTCGAAGAATTTATCGGCGGGAATTATCAAGCAGGTAAGACATCATATCTTTTTTTTGATCAGCTGGAACGAACGTTTCATAGTAAGTAAATCAGGTCTGCTAAACCATTGGATGGCTTACAGATTCTGTTTCAGCAACTAGAGTCGAACTAAATTCCTTTTCTATCCCACTTGAAAAGTGATTCATCACTCGCCAGTTTAGTGTGCGAGAAAGTGAACAGAATTGCAAATAAGTATGTACAATCTCCTGAAAATAGGCCATTTAGCTCACAAAACAGGTTGGGTGGAGTCTAGTGCGAAGAAATCACAATTTTTCTGAAAATTTCCCACTTTGACTAACCACATATCCCCTCCAGAGGTACCTCCGGTGCTGAAACTTATTTATCTACTTTATTGACATTGTAAATACAGCTAAAGCTGTCTACTGCAATAAATGATTTGATTAATTTTCAACTCAAAATGTACCTAAGTCTTCACTGATAGTAAATTTCAAAATCCGAAATACAACACCTAAAAAAAACCACAGGTGAAAACATTCGCCTATAAAAAACCTCTCTGACAAAATAGACAATATCCAAGCTGAAAAAATACGTTCATTTTCGCCTGCAAATCATATTCTAAGAAAATTCAACTCCACTAGGGAACAACGTTCGCCCCTCGCGTCGCGTCACATCCCCATCTAAATAATTTACGTCTTTGGAAAGCTACAGCGAGAAAATCGAATAATATAAAATTAATCCTCGCGTATTAAACTTTTACATCTTTCGATGTTTTGCCACGCCGTAAATAAATCCCAATTCGAAGACGATGTTTGAAAGACGATACTGAATCATTGATGAAGAAGAGCTGAATTTTCAACATCGGCGTAAAATTTGCTAGGTGCTTTGTATTTCGGTATTTACTCAAGCATCGTGGAGTGAAGCTTCATTTACAATCCAATCTAGCCCGTATACAGTAGGTACACAGTACATATAAACGACAAACAGTCGTAAATAGGTAGTAATAAATTCTTCGTCCAAATGTCGTTTTAATGGAGTATAATTTTAGGTGCTGCACCGAAGCAGCCTCATCGATCACGTGAAAGCGTTAAATTGCTGATGGATTTGTTTCACGAGATAGGTATGCTTTGAGTTTTGGATCATCAGCTTAAGGCTCAAACCTTGGCTCAATATCAAAATTCACGAATCATACGGATGGTCCATTAAATAATGAAGCTATCTAATTAGGTCCCATAGATAGTCTATTTCTGGTAAGTGGTCATTGAAAACATCGCGATTTGTAACCTTCTAGTTGGGATAAAATAATTCTCCACATTCATGAACCTACAATTAGCACAACTCGTATTCAAAATTCCATTACACATAAATTGAGTAACTACACACGTCACCCTCCTCTCCTCCAATTATCACCTAATGATTCACCCTCAAACTTTCATATAAAATTACCTCGATACCTCAAATAGACATTACGTGACCCTCTCCAAATCATTATCAAAAGTATACCAAAATAAAAAAACTCCCACACACGACGCCGTCGACGCAGCATTTGAATGAAAATTTCACGACTCTATTATACTTTCGTAAAAACTTCAGCACCATAGGCCCGTTAAATAAAGAAAAAAATACATATACGCGAAGCTTCACTCTCTAATTCAAATTATATAGGTACGTACAAGCTTCACCGAAGAAAAGCAGAGTAAAAAAAAAAACCTTCAGACACGGTTATCGGTGGCAAGTAAACGCGTTGCATGTATTCTCTCATCTGTTAGCTCGAATTGACATTGACAGATTACACGAGTAGACTTAACGCCTTTTGCCAGAGTATATATGTATGCAATAGACGATATACCTTTTATATAGCTTAACACCCTTTCAATACTTTTTCATTTTCTTCCACGAGCACAACGTCGTCTTCCATTCTTCTTTCAATTTGGCCTCCTCTTTACACTATTAACGCCTTTGAACACTAACAGAGTTACTCTCAAGTCAGATTCAACGACGAGTACTCTACCTACAGCCCAAGTGCTCGCAGAGTCTTCTTCAGCATTCAGATGGATTGAATTACTCGAGACAGCGTTTCTTATTTGATTAAAATGACAAAAAATCATGCAGTCGATAGATGGAATGAACCACTATGTACCAAAACCTGGTACTATAGGTACCTCCATTGGAGGAAATTCGCATTATGTTATTTTTTATCGAACTGTACCCCCTCCCACTTCTTTCTCTCATCAAGTCGTTCAGAACGTGTGCTGCGAGAAAAATGTAATGCAAGGTTCGTATTCTCACCGATATTAAAATAGAATTTGTTCTTTTTTTCTGTTTATTTTTTTCTAGTTTGTCTTTTTTCGAAATACTCGTAAATATAGCATTTGGATTTTGGATATTGTAATCTTGGTTTCGTTTGTCAAACATACAATTTTTTTTGTAATTTTTAGGCTTGTATGCAAATCAACGACCTTTGAATTAAATTCGAAAAATTAATATTTTTCGAATGACTCAAAATATGCAGTAAAAGAAGAGAATACGTAAATGAATGGTGATAATTTTTTTCCTCTCATCACCAATGAGAAAGATCGAATTTGAGTTTTCAAGATGAATAAAAAAAGGCAAGAAGGAATTGAAATTTCGAATTTTTGGGAAATGTTCAAACTATCGAACTCAACAGGAGCATATAGGTAATCAGAAGACTCGTTCAATTTGTATTCATTTCACTCATTCGCGGGAAGAAAACGTTCTTCAGACTTGAACCACAGCCCATCAAGACAAGGTGCAAGTTGCAAGAACTGTATAAATACGTCTTACCACACACCCTGATCTGCAAGAGAGTTTATGCTTTTTGCTCATTGTAATTGGTTATTGGTTGCTTTTCGGTTTTAATTTAGGTACTTGTTTCGAGATTAAATTCTCACTTTACAAACATGATTTTTCATATTTTTGAACTAAAGATTCATTTTTGTCCCTTCGACGAAGTCAACTTCAATGAAAATAATCACAACTTGAAAATCTAGTAACAACGGAGATACTAGAAATGATACGATTAGATCTTGAGGAAATTCGATCAAACGGCAGTTCCCTAAGAGAGTTTTGGAGTAGAGGTAGGAGACTCCAAAGTTTTGAGGAAAATGGAGATATTCTAAAAAGCTCAAAAACTACGAATGGTACAATAAATTTGATTTTTTTCAAATCAGTTTTTAGTCCCATAGATGCACTTTTTGGAGATACCTATGGTGAAAATCAGTATTACCTCGTTTGAAAGCATCAAAAATTGGCCAGAAAACTTGAAAAATGATACTTCCTCGTTGAGTCCATGCTCAAAAATTCTTAAAAAAAAAAAACAAGCATAACATTGCACGCTGATAAATGTACTTAGTTATCAAAAAATTAGAGGCACGTTTTTTCGTATTCTTGATTTAAAAAATTCTAAAATTTACAAGAAAACACCCACAATTTCTTTTCAGAAACGTTCAAACTGCGTACTTTGATTTATTTTTGTCAACAAGCAATAAAAATATATCACCATCATCAATTTTACACCATTAACTTGTAGGTACATATTTCCAAAAAAGTCGGGTATACTCGAAAGAATTTTATGTTACTAATCAGTAATCACTCTATTTCTTCGTTTTTCTCTTTCATTCATTCTACGTATGACTTGTTTTTTCCAAAACAGTAAAATAAAAATAAAATGCTGTTCAAACTGCGTTTTTTCTACGTTAATACTTTACAACTTTAGTCCTTATCAAATTCTGCGCAATTGTCAGAAGGAGTAGAAATGGTCAAAAAACCATGAAAAATCTGTAGGTATAAAAGATTATCTTCTGGTAAAGCATCGAAGGTGTCAATGAGTCCTCCACCTCTTTCCCTTTGAATACGACGTAAAATAGATGATACCGAGTCAATTTGCAAAATTTCAACCTTTTTAAAAAATGAATTTAATTTTCTAGTAATCACTGGAATTTTTAAAATCGATAACAGGAAAAAAGTCACCCAAATCTCTCGATTTATATAGAGCAGTATAAAAAAAATTGTACATCGAGTAGGTAATTTTTCAAAATTTTTGAGCACGAAATGACAGGAGAAATATGCATATAATCATTCTTCAAATTCTCCATCTAATTTTTGAGGCTTAAGAAATTAGTGAAACAGTTTTTTCACATCTCCAAAAATTGCTTCCATGGGCTAAGAAGCAGGAAAAGATTTCAGATTCCATTTTCCTCAAAACGTTGAGCCCCCCTATCATCCCTCCAAACACACTCGACCAAAAGCGACCATTTGTACAGAGTAGTTTTCTTTCTGAGGTAATATTCATCCAAGTTCAATAGGAAGCGAACGAATGAAAAGATGACGTACATAATACACATTATTTTACACTCAGAAGATCGAAAAATCATGAACTTCAACAACAACGAATATTTTTCGAAATACCGTGAAAGGTGCAGTAAAAATATCGTCATTGAAAAATTATTATTTTTCCCCACTTTCATCTACTATGTAATTCAGATAATCAAATTCGAATTCAATGTTTGAAAAAAAAAAAGAATGTAAAATTTCAATTTTTGAAAAATGATCATGAAAGTGAGCTCAACTGGAGCACATCCAAAGACATTTTCGATTTCATATTCATCTCTTCTTATTCGGAGGAAGGAAGAGTTTAGTTCATCATCTACGTACAACTGAAGTAATACCTACACACTATAACGCAATCAAACATACACTAGTTACACACCTTTTAATGCAGAGACATATTTACTGATTGCAAGAAAACTGTAGCCTTTCGTTCATTCCTCATTGTCTGTTTTATTATCATTATTTTTTTTTTTTACAAGTTTTAAGCATTAAATTCTTACTGCACTTTGGGGAACTGGTACACTCACAAAAATGATTTGTCATCTTTGGATTACATCATGATCGATTTTTCCAATATGAAAATCTAGTAACAAGAATGCCACTTGAACTGATACATTTTGTTTATAACAAAATCCAAGCTATAGATCCAAATCATAAAACTGCAGGACCCGTCTGTAATTTTAGGTGATACCTATCTACAGATGATTTTTTTGGCTTTTGGCGAATGCTTGATAATAATTCAAAGCTCAAAAAATGCTCCTATAATGTAAAATTTTATATTTTTTCAAAGAAATTCAATTTTTTCGAACCTCCCTATTTTGATTCTTTGATAAAAAATTCACTTTTCAACTGATAGGCACAATTAGAATTTTGACTCAGAACTCACTGAACGAAGGTTTCAGGACCGACTCATTTGATCTAGTTTGATTTCATTGAAAGCGGAAAACTTTAGTTCGAATGATTCCTTCGTGAAGTGTATAGGTATTCATTTTTCCATGAAGGTGAGATCGTATACTGAAATGTGATTTTTACAACTCGTCAACTACGCACGAATCATTTTTATTCGGAAAATTGGAATGAGGAACAATCTACAAAGCTAGTTAAAAAATAAGGGTCTCCAAAAATCAACAAAATATGTTATCATCTTCTGCTGTTTTTTTTTTCGATATTTCAAGTAGGTAACGTTTCCAAAAATCAGTATAAATGTTGTTTTTTGGGAGGGGGGAGGGAGGTTTGGGCCCTAGTACCTAAACACACATTTTCAAACTTCTACCGTATTTGTGTTATTTCCATTTTTTTTTCAAGGAAAATTTAAGAATAAAATTTACAAAAATACTGAAAATTTGAATAAAAATAGAGCCAAAAAGAGGAAATGACCAGATGAATTTCATCTCTCATCGTAGCCACAATACCGCATTCATTGTCTTTTGGTCAACAACTTGAGAAACTGAAATGCAAAAAGGATGTTTTCTTTTACCAAGTTCCAATTTTTTTTACAAGCTGTGGGCTCTTTCCTAACAATGGAGGTATCCGAATAGGGCATGATTTTGGGTTTAGGAAAAACCACACCACAAAATCATGCAAGAATACCCAATCAATCAGAATTTCAGGTTTTCGAGTCCATTTCTTGGATTTCTGTGAATTTTAAAAAATCAAATTAGGGTTGAAAATGAAAAAAATGCATCCTGATCTTAACTCTCCTACTTTAAATTGATTCAAAGTAGATCCGGATTATTTTGAGTAGTTGTGAAACATCCAGCAAATTTTAGGAATTCTCAAAAAAAGAAGTTGATCGAGAATACTTACATGAATTTGGTAATGTAGGTAGCAAAGTGCTTTGCTTCTATGTATCTTTTTTGTTTATTTAATCTAGTATGCTCAATCTACATGTGTCATCATCAATTTCCTTATCTCGTAAACTGAGCACAATACTTACCTTTCAATCACATTAAGTATTTTACATTAGATATGTACCAATAAAAATGTTTCTTAACCAGGGTGTCTAACAAAATTTCTCCGAAGAAATGCAGTACTTTTACAGTACCTTTTGCAGTACCTTATTTTTTTTTAAATCCAGCTTACACCCCCCCCCCCCCAAGAAAAAAAATTATATTTTTGAACCCGTTGGAATTCGTTGATAAAATTATAAGTATTTCAATCGAAACAATTTCTGGAAATGATTTTCCCTGGCTTTTCCAGGTTTTCCACACCAATTTTTCCGTTTTTCCAGACCATTTTTTTCAATTTTCTATGCTTACCGCATAGTTTGGTTAAAGAAAAATTTTTTTTTTGGGGGGGTGTATTTTTTTTATAAGCTTCTCTTCGAACTGGATACTTCTTCGGATATAAAAAACAGCTCAACTTCGATTATTAACTTTTTTAATTAAAAATAAGTAAATAAATGAATAAAACATGCATCAAGTTTGGCCAATTGATTACAATATTCATAATAACTTTTGAAAATGTTTCTTTTCTTTTATGGTTTTTTGGAGGCATCAAAATGTGAAATTTGTTCATCTTAAAATTGAGAAACAAATTGGTCCGAGCGAAGCGAGAACTTTTGAAAATTTTCATTTCTAGATGCTTAAAAACGAGGTTTTTTTAAATGAGAAGAGTTTATTTTTTGACTTTTTAAATTTTAATATTGAAATGATGTTTTTTTGAAGGAAGTTAACTACTTTTGAAAAAAAAGAGAACAAGGTCGAGCGAAGCGAGGGCGAAAGCTTCTGAAAATTTGCATTTCGAAAGGCATAAAAACAAGGTTTTTTTTTATGTGAGAACGAGTATGTTTTTTTGGCTTTTAAAATTTTAGAATTTGAATAATGCTTTTTTAAAGGAAGTTGATTTTGAAAAAGAAAACAGAACAGGCCCAAGTCAGGGCGAAAGCTCTTGTAAATTTGTATTTCGAGTTGCATAAAAACGATATTTTTTTTCGTGAGTTCATTTTTTGGCTTCAAAACTTTGATTTTTATCATCTAGAAATATTCATCTGCAGTGGCGTAGCCAGGATTTTCTCAAGGAGGGGGCAAAACCAGATTTTTAGGCATGAAAAATCGAAATGAGGGGTAATTTTCTAGAAATCTGTCGTGATGTGTGGTGATTTCATGAAAATGAAGGTAAAATTACTGCTCGAGCGAAGCGAGAGCGAAAATTTTTAGAAAAAGTGAGTCCAAACAACGAAAAAACGTCCATTTTTGCATGTTTTCTCTCAAATTTTCGCTCGCAAGGGGGGGCCATGGCCCCCTTCGCCTCCCCTTGGCTACGCCACTGTTCATCTGGTCCTTTAAAAAGAAAAGAAAACAAGCCCGAGCGAAGCGAGGGCAAAAGCTTTTGAAAATTTGTGGTTCGAGAATTAAAAAATAATGTTTTCCTTTCATAACAGGTCCTTATCTGAAATTTGCAATTGATCGTTTTTTCAAAATTCCAGGGATTTTGCGTGAAAATTACGAAATTCCCTGACTTTTCCAGACCGACCAAATTCCCTGACTTTTCCAGGTTTTCCAGGCTTGCGGACACCCTGCATCTTTTGAGGTACAAAATGAAATTTTTTTTTTTAATTTTCAGTTTTCACCAATTAATTCATTTTGAGGTTTTTAAAAAAATTTTAAATCAATGATTTTGAGAAAAAATACAGTACTTTTCAGGCAAAATGCAGTACTTTACAGTACTTGCAGTACCGAGGATTTCAATGCAGTACTTTTACAGTACTTGCAGTACCTGCAGTACCTGTTAGACACCCTGTTAACACATGTTTTGTTGCAGGGTCCCAACATTTCCTATAGACAAACTGGATTCCAACCTTTGGACAATAAACATCTAAGACGAGTAAGTAATTTTCCATCTTTTTACCACACATACACTCTCTCCATCTATACCCTCTCCCCTCTCACTCTTTACGTCACACATGCCTACTCTCCCTAACGTACCCAACAATCGCAAATCCCAACTCCGGCCATTCTTTTCCGGTCTCGTTCTCGAGATTTTCACATAACTATACGCGAAATATGGAAAACACTTAAAATTCACGTTGCATTGCACTCAAAGGCTCGATTTTAAGCCGTACAATGTTTAAAAATACAATATTTTACGCCGCTTTTTCATATCGGTCCCGAGTGGCCTGTCATTCTGAAATATTAAAGAAAATTATGTATCTCTTTAATGGGAAACGGTTTTCTCTCTTTTGAAATTCCGCAACAGTCGCGCTATCTTCTCTTTGGTGTACTTTTTCGAAATTTATGCATTTAAAAAAGAATTTATTAGTTTTATTCGGTAAGCACGAAGTGACGCGATAAGTTTAATTTAATATCTCGACCAAACGATGGAAAAAAATATCGTACCGCAACAAAAAAAAAAGAGAAAAAAATAGAGGAAAAAACACCCTCGCCCTTCTTCTCTTATTCGTTCATTCATTCATACCGCATAATCGAAACTTGACGTCGCTAAATATATATAATAAATAAATACTATGTATACGCGAATGAATATCTTTCAGCTCGCGCGTATACTCGCGGCACGATTACAATACATCTTCGAGCTGATTTCGTTTGAAGATATATGCGAATTTTGCCAATACCATTAGTTATTACGATAATTCAAAAATATACTCCAGATACGTACATAAACATACCAAAGTGTAACGCCCGCTCGCCCGAATCCGAGAGGCGAGATGTCGTCGTTGTTGTGTTGTTATATTTTGTTGATGTTGGTGTTGCTCTTGCTCTAATAACTCAACGAGCACAGCACACTCTGAATGATTATTGTATAGAGTATATGGCAATGGTACATTTATTTTATAACGATGCCACCTCGCGTCTGATTCCCCTTCTGTTGCCGCAGCATCCTAGCTATCGCAAAGCTGACGACGACGATCGAGTAAAGCTCAAGCTGAATAAAAGGGGTATCTCAAGTGCGACTTGTACTGTACAATTCTATACTTTACCAGAGCGTAATGTTTGGTTTAACCAAGGACCAAAGAGGACGAGAAGGGACGAGGAGGAGTTCGCAGCTCGATATCGGAAATATGACAAACTCGAGTGTATAATGTGACTAAATATGTAGCGAATTCGCCAACCATCCACCATTTCCTCGCGCTTTGTCGTCGTCGGAATGATGCTCGCGAAAACGAAAATTTCTTCTTTTTCACAACCGCACTCTCGTATATACCTTTAGCACGACCTTAAGGCTATGAGTTTCGCGTACACAGAGGTGGTAGGGGAGAGTGTTGCAACACGTTATATACGATACGTTTATTGGCAAGATGAATAAAATCAGATTACGGTATTCCCAAGTTTTCGATTATTGAAATAGACAAATGTACTTTAGATATTTGCCAGTGTATTTGGCAGTAATGAGAAAAGAGAAGAGATGCTGATAAAGCGTTGAATTACGGTTCAAGTTAGAATAAGTATGTATTAGGTACAGAGACAGAACGCTCGGCATATTTTTGGTTTTAATAAATTTTTCATTTTAGTGACGCGAAAACATTGACGTCACATCTGACTTCACACGAACCAGGAGATCGGAGTATTTTACTCCGCCTCAGTCGCACAATCGTATAGAAGGTTATACACACGAACATAATTATAACTTTTTAAATTCAGTTCCCCCAGGTAAGTTTATTTAGCCTTTTCTAGTGTATCTATTTCTGACCAGATAGAAACGCCGATTTTTGTTACGATCTGGATCTGCTCTTTAAAAAAAAAAAATCGTAGGTATTAATTAGACTATTTCTAAAAAAATTCAAAATTCGAAAAAAATTGAAAAATCAACTTGGACGGCTTAAAATTTGATTCCGTCTAGGAAACTGTTTGAAGTCACACTCTGCGATATGAACAAAACCAAGGTAGGTCAAAAAACCAGGTTCTAAAATCCACGTAACCAAAGTTTCAAGCGCCTAAGTTAATTTCTGGATTTCAGGCGATTTTTTTTTTCAAAATTCAAAAACTGTTTTTCAAGGGTGAGTTTCAATCTTTTCCATGAAATGAGTACAATTTTGTTCGACGAAGTTAACCAATGTGAATTTTTTTCAATTTAACTCCCATCTTATCAGCAACTACCGATTTTGGGCCTTTCTGAAGCCTCCAGCAATTTTTCAGTTTTCTTCAGAATTTTAAAAATCACTCCGTAAGGGCCAAAAATAAACTTTAGCACACATAACAATTTAGTCGGCGCTTATTGGGCATCTTCTCGACCGTTTCAGCTGGTTATCGCGAAGTTCTAGCAATGTGAAGGAAGGGCCATAAATGCATTTTGATACGTAAGACGATATTTGTTCGAAAAAACTGCTTCGATATACCATCTTTGGAAATTTGTTTTTTTTTCACTTTTTCTGTATTCAAAAATAGGTCAAAAAATTGTTTTTCAACTATAGCTCTTGGAGTTTCGTGGTAACCACGTACACCGGTCGAGAGGTTGCTCAAAAAGCCCTGACCAAAATTATAGGGACCGAAGTCCATTTTTGGCACTTCTAAACCGATTTGAAATTTACGGAAAAAATTATAAATCGGTGGAGGTTCCAAAATGGCTTCTACTTGATCGAAAGGTTGAAAAATAAGATGGAATTGAACGTGGTTATTCTAATTGACGAATACGAAACGATTCAAAATGTTATGGAAAACCACAAGCCCATGAGATTTTAGAAATTTTGCAGAGCTTCTTCCGAATATTGAAAGCACAAGATAGAAACACCCACTTCTTATTTTTCACTGGATCAAGCTTAATGGCTATCTCTGAATTCTTCACCTCCATGCTAGCTTTTGACCTTTCGATGTAGCCAAGTAACTCAACAATCATGGGATTCACCGAAGAAGAATTTTAAAAATATTTCAATGATCATTAGGGTTGGTCCTTAATACTTACAATTAGGTACATTAAAAAAAAATCGCGATTTCTTCTGCTCCCAACCCTCAGAGTGGTGACTTCTGGTGAGAAAATAATTCCCTATTTTCAATTTTTTTCAATTTTTAAAAAATTCAAGCTGGAGCGGGCCTCTCAATTTTCAAAATTTTTTAAAAATTCAACTTCAAAGCAAAATTTTTCAAGTTCCAACGCTTTTAAAAAGTCTTTTTCGAGTAAAATGAACTCTCATGAGGATATTAACCCACTCCCTAGAAAACCAAGTCGGTCCCTAGAATAGCTAAACTTCGTATTTTACTTTGAAGCTTGAATTTCATATATTTTAGGGGGGGGGTTAGCTTGGTTTTTTATAGAGGGGGCTAGAATCGTCCAGAGAGTTTATTTTACTCAAATAAGACTTTTTAAAAGATAATAGAACTTAAAATTTTGACATTTTACAGAGAATTTGTATTTTATAAAATTTTTGAAAATTTAGGAGACCACACGGCAGCCCGAGTTTTTTGAAAATGGAAAAAATAACAAAATAAGGAATTATTTTCTCACCAGAGGTCACCACTTTGAGGGTTGGGAGGGAGGAAAATACCAACTTCGAAAATAAGAACCACCCTAAATGATCATGTCGAAAGTGTTGTAGAAATGCAAAAAAAAAGGTCAAGGTATTTTTCACAAAATCGGCGAATTGATTTTTTCAAAAAAATATGTTTCGAGGAAGAAGAGTAAATTGGACACCACGACCTCGAATGTTGAAAATGTGAAAACCACAATTTGAACGTAAGATGACTCTTTAGTAAGTAGTCCATGTAGTTTTCTAGACATTTTTTCCATAAGGGGTGTATCCATCCAAGTATACTTTTCTGAAAGATAAGAAGGGGATATTTCAGATCTACGTAAATAGTGGCGATCTCTTTCAATTATCAAGCAAGCAGTAGAGCAATTTAGTTTTCAAAGTGGTGTTGTCATGGTTGCATTCATCTTGCAACTTCAGAGTGTCTACTAAAATCAAAAAAGCGAATTTCTCGCCTTTTTCTTGCTTTTTCTTGCTTCCAAAAATTAAATTTCTTACCCCTCTTCATATTTACGCATAGATAATCTTCGCTAACCCATTCAACCCCCCCCCCCCCAACAAAATTTCTCAACAAATTATTCTTCAAAGCAGAGAAACGAATTAATTTCTCAAATGGAAAAAAAACGTAATGAAAACAATCGTTGAGGCAAGTCTACTGAATTGAATTCAATTCTATGATGATAACAGCAACAAAAATATAAAAAGTAAACTCGAATGCGGATCAAAGTCATGTTATTTGGGGGAGGGAGAGTATGATGTCATTTTTCCAACAAAAAATTGTTATTTTTCCGACAAAAATCAAAATTTTAACGTGCTAAATACCAGTGACATGTACAATTACAGGATCAAACCATGAAAGAGCTTATATTTTCATTTGTGATTGAGGGGAGAGCAAAATCGGAATTTTAGACACGTAAAATCGACATTTTAGGTTGTTTTCAGAAAACCCTTCACAATGAATGATCATTTTACATTTCATTGAAATGAAGGTAAAATTATTGCTCGAGCGAAAATTTGTAGAAAAAATTTGTGTGAAAAAACGAAAAAACGACCATTATGTATGCTTTATTTTACATTTTCATCGGAGCACAATAATATCAAAAATTTTGAAAAGTTAGTCGTTCTATTCAGAAAATGAAAAAATTGCACATTTCAAATGGTTTGCGTATTACCTGTAAATCAAAAATTTGCTATTTAATTTTTGAATGCCTAAAATTTTTGAAAATAGCATCTTGAATGGCCCGAGCGAAGCGTGGGCAAAATTTTTGGAAAATTTTCAATTTGAAAAGTAGCACAACATCAATTTTAACAAAATAAAAACTGGAAATTTTGGTGGAATGATTTCAATTTTTCAGAAATTTTTGATGTAAATTCTTGTAAATTTTCTTGCTTCTCAAAGGAATTTCTATACTATTTTCTAACTTTCTTGCCACCCATGCGAATTTTTCGCCTTTTTCCAACTTTCTCGCCTTTTTCTTGCCAGTAGACACTCTGAACTTTCACGATTTCAGTAAAGTTGGTCATCATTCACAAGAGCCAGTAACGTGGACAAGAAAAGTTGTTATCATTTCTTCTTTTTCCATCAGCTAATTTAAAAAGATGAGTTTAAAATAGAAAGGTATTATTATGAAAAGGGAATTATTGATACTTTTTCACTACATTGTTCATGTTGTGATGATACTGAAAATCTGGATGGCAGGAGAGGCAAATGAAAATTTTTAAAATGGCTGCCGAATAAAAATTCAAATGTCCGTTTGTACTTCTATAGCGATATAGCTTCATGGTTCAAACTTTTTTTCCATTTTATTCCGAATGTGTTGCAATTTTTGATGATGTAAAAAAATCAGTTAGGAAACTTGCGATTAAAATGGAAGAAAAGCATAGATTGAAAATTCAGGAAAAGTTCTCAAAAATAGCCATTGCCATTTCCATGTAGAAAAACATATCAAAAACTTGTGATGCTGTTATTTGATAGGTATTTTTGAGAAAACAGATTTAAAGATAGCGAATAAGCACAACATTGCTGTAGAAAATTTGAAACAGATGATGTACTAAAACTGCCGCAATTTATAAAACGTTGAAAACGCCCCAATATGAGATGGATGAGAACGAATTTGAAATTTCATTCTCTTATTTTGAACGCACTCTTTCTGCTGACAAAGACGCCTCGAATTTTTCTCCTCATTTTGCTCAACACTACATCAATCGACCTAAGCTGTGGACATACTTCTATCGAAAATATTGTATATCAGCACCAATATGAGGATCGAAGCCCTGTAATTTTGTGACAGAAAAGACGAAAAAAATTTTCGTCCTGCCTAAATAGATAGAGAACAAATGTGCAAAAAATTCATTTTTTGAACATATTTTGGCATAATTACACTCGTAATATTTTTTTAAAAATCTAACGCTATAATCAACTGAAAATGTTGGCAAAATTATGAAAAATTCATCTTCGATTACTTTTTATCAAATATTCGAATAATAAATACCTAACCACTCGTCAAAATTTCAAAATTTAGTCAAACATTTTTCAAAATATCAGCAAAAATGTATACATTCAACATTTCATAATTTTGTCTTGTAAAGATAAGCAAGGATGAAATTTTTAATGAATTTTTTCAACATTTTTGGGTGATAAGTGCATTTTTTAATAAATTTGTTCTCTATTCAGGCACAAAAGAAATTTTATTCATCTTAATACCTATCAAAAAAATAATAAAATAGGTATTTCGAAATTACAAAAAAAAAAATTTGTAAATTTTTTACAACAATTTTATACTTAAATAGTCACCATCTTTAAACATTATTTCCTCGAAAATTCGCAATTTTTTGATATGTTGTTCTACACAAAAAGCGCTATTTTTATGCATTTTCAAAAATTTTCAATCCATGCTTTCATACGTTTTTTAATCTTGAGTTATGAAACTAATTTTTTCACCATCAAATGTGGCAACATTCATTTGACACCTTCCTCATTGGTGAATCGTGGCCACAGTTTTGAGTACTATTTCTATATTTGAGTATCATTTTCATACGCGAAACCCCCCCTCCCCATTATGGATCCTAATACAAAATCAGCAAGATCGGATTTGAATGCTTAAAATAATACTTGATAATTATTCGACCCTTAGTAAGTATTTTGTTTACCCTATCTAAATTCGTATTGTATAATTTGAGAGAAATGAAACATCTCAGTCAATGACATTTTTTTCTAATTACAAGTATTTTGCATATTTTAATCGATCCTAATTGTTATGAGATGACTGTATTTGTCGATATTGCCACATTGGACCCAGAAGAAGAAGAGTTGTTAGTGTAATTGGATCACAAGAAGCGCCCATTCAATCTATTCAATGTTTTACAACTCATCACTGATTGCAAGAGGGTTTTTGTTTTTTTGCCAATGGTTGCATTAAAAAAAATTTCAGTCGTTTCAAATTTTGTCTTTTGAAAAATACCGCGCTGCGCTGTAAGCATTTCCTATTTTTCATCTTATTTCACGATTGAGTGAAAAATGTTTGATTTTTTTCAGCACTCCAACAGAATTGGATTCAAAAAATTGACTTTTGAAATTCAAAAATAATGATTGCTCAATGATGATAAAAAATTAAAAATGAATCTGTATTAGCGAACAACGCAACACATGAAACATGTACGTTCATAAAGCATTTAAACACGTTCAATTCAACCTTAAATTTATAGTCTCAATAAAACATATCGATCGCTGATTGGCTTCATCACAGCTACGAGTACATAGATGAAAGATTACATTAGAAAAATTCTAAAAATGGTACGTAGGCTACAAAATCGTAGGACGAATAAAAAAATCCCTCATCAGTATTTCGTTTCACTCATCGAGTTCATAAATTAACGACGTAATTACGTCGCGACTGATGAAAAAAAATTATAATAAAAGTTGGTAAAAATTGTTGACGTGTCGTTAATCATGGACGCCTTATCGGTATCGTTTGATCATTTAATATAATATTATTCGGAATACATACTACTACGTAACGTATACCAACTTGGAAAAAAAAGAAAGAAAAATATACCCACAAAAAGGGTCCACATCAGGTGTAGTATATGTATACTATGAAACAATGAAACCAGGTATACAATATACGCGCCCAGGTAAATACATAAAACATGCGAAGCTAATAAAACTGCATCATTAAGCGGCCTATGAATTCATCAAAAGGCCGAATACCATACAGTAAAGTATACGTAAAGTTGAATTTAACGTCGAAAAATAGAGAGAGAGAGAGAAAACGTAGTAGAGGAAAAAAAATATACAACTAGGTAGGAATTGCAGGGTGGTGCAGAGTTGTAATAGGTAGCCTACCTATTGTTTTTGTTTTTTTTTCCTCTATAGTAGGCCATATAGGTATAGATATTTTGTATCAGATACAGGGATATAGATGTGTGTACATAGAAAAAAAAGGGCTTCTTGTTATTCTTACGTATATATGGATAGGCCTTATATAAGAAGAGACGACCTTAGGAGAAAATTTGTTTTCGCAACGAGCGCGTAAAATATTTTTACTGTATTGTAAACGAATCGTTTGCACGGTGGACATGGTAGCAATACGGAGATTTTTATTTGGCAATGTTTTTGTTTATCGTCGCCATCGTCGCAGCGATTGAGTTCTCAATCATGTTATTCGGACGATTTTCTCATAACTGCTATGCTTTTTACGAGGAAATTTTTCACGGCCGGTACGAGACGCGATTTGTTTTAGACGTCGTAAAGATTCGCTTCTTCGATGTGTGTCCCTGTCCTCTAGGATCGTACATGTATTGTCTTTTTATCTTCCGAGTCGAAAATTAATCGGCGTAAAAAAAAAATAAGCACGAAACAGATCTTAAATTTTTTAATACGCGCATACCAACGAATAAAAAATCGATTCGGTAAACAATGCTTTTGGCTCGTTCCAACGTCAATATTTATTATTTAACGTTTATTTAACGCTTCGAGTACTTTGTTCAACTATTTTTTTTTTTTTTACCCCTCCAGCACATTTTGTGTTTGTCAGTTCCAGTTCCGTGCAAAAATAGGTACAGGTGTAGAAGTTGATAAACGTATTGTTATTATAGTGCTGAAAAATTCAGGTACGAATTGATGATCATTTTGCAGTACATAAAATAGTATAGGATAAAGATTTTTTATAGGGGAAAAATCAAGCTTTTCGTTCAAAAAATTGAAATATGTCGACTCGAAAATTGAAGATTGTGTGTCTTTTTTTAAAAAAGACCAGATCATTTCGTTAAAACCGTAGTTCTCAAGCAGTGAGAAGAGGCATAAAAAATAACTTTACTATAAGTAGGTACTTACTTAAATTTTCCACTTCGCAAGGTAATACCAGTGTATCTCCCAGGACAACGCGAAACGTCTGCCCTCTAGATAGGAATTTAGGACCGCCGGGCATTCCACCGGGGATGTTTTTCTGTCCACCTGCGGTTCAAAAAATACAACACGAATGAAACAAGGTAATAAAAAAGTTATTACCGACCAAATTTTTTTGCATGCCTGCACGTGCATTGCACAATAATTCATGTACACTCTTACTGGCATTCGAATATTATAATTATGGATCTATTACAAATTAACTTAATGGATTTTGTGCTCGTGTTTCCAAGATAATGTATGTTTTTGCATGGAATTAGGATTACAGGTGTAATGAATAAGTATTAGAGTAACTTCTACCTACAGCTCTGTTAATTCTTCCATCAAATGTTTTTTCTTGTTTTCTTCAACTATTATCATCTCTTGAAGTGGTTAGAAAAAAAAATCAATTCAGCTGAAGTTTTCAAAATCTAATTCTCCTGATTCAAATGCATAATTGGGCACTTGCCTCATCTAACAATTTCAAATCGAATTCGAATAAGGAAAACACCAAAGGTATACATACTACATAGAACACTTGAATTTTTTTTTTCAAACTTATGATATATTTTACTTTTGTTGCTATCTCATACATTGTTGTAACTTTAGTAAACTTCTCCCAATAGAAAAAAAAGATCAAATACTGGAACTCAATCATATGTACACACAAACCAGAGTATTTGAACCTTCGACTACCTATTTTCAGTGAATAAAGTTCATTCCACATAATGTGTCATGGAATAGGGTTGGGTGTTGGCGAATAAATAGCTTTTTCCAAAAAACTGTACTCTTAACTTTTTGTGTTGGTGAATTTTTCTGAAATAAGTACTTAAAAACGAACTCTTTTTTAAACAACTTTCTTCGCTTGACTCCATTTTTTTTTTCACATCTCGACATAATTTCAATGAGAGCATATTACGTAGGTAATTACCTAAAAAAAATGGAAGTCAAATTTTCTCTGCAATTAAATCATGGGTGTGTTTTTTGTTTCAAAGTTTTCAAACTTGATGATAAAATTTTACTGGTACGGACTCTACAGGATAAACCCCTCCCCCTGTTTTCAGAAGTATGATAACATGTCAGAAAGTCACGTGTAGTTTTGATCCATTATTTTTTTTTCAAGTTTTTGAAGATAAGACTTAAGATTAAAAGATCTACTTCAATGTTACTCAAAACGTCAGAATTTTTTTTTCATTGTCTACCTATAACAGACAGTTGGTAGGTACAAGATTATGCATAACGTTAATTGATCGCAATTTTTTCCATGTTCTTAAAATTCAGATAAAGTATCCATTGTAAAATCAAATAAATAGGTAAGTATTTATCTATATTCTGAATATTGGAAATTGTTTTTTTTTTTCAAGTTTTCGAAGGTATGACAAAACGTTATAGAAAATCATTTCTGAAAGTTTGGCATAATTTCAAGAATTTGCTGACTTCTTTTAAAAAATTCAAGTCATTCAATACATTCAAGTCCTCGTTAATATAACTGGAGATGTCAAAATAGATTCCTTTTTTAAAAATGAGCAAGAGCAACAAAAATATCGAAGTCCTAGATAAAAAAAAAAAACAACCCCGAAATCTACAACACATGGTCGTTATTCAAACGAAACATCAGCTATTGGTTGATTGCAAGAGGGTTTCTGCTTTTTGATTATTGCTTATTACGTTATTAGTTATTGGTAGCCGATAACTACAAAGTTTCAAGTTTTGACGTTCTCCGCAACATAGCAATCCATTCATGAGGTATTTTTAGAAACTTGATTTTTTTTTCGACTGAAACTTGAAGTTTGAAAGATGATAATAATGTTTTCCCAAAGGTGAAAAGAATTGCGTTGATTGAATTATGTTTGAAATTTGAAAATCTCAATCATTTTGTACATGTTTGTCATATTTCTTTGTACCGATCTGATCTAATCTGATCAAAGAGATCTGATCATAATCGCGTCTCTACAGACTCTAATGGATCCAATCAGGTCTGAATAGATCTAATCTGATTTAAACTTTGATCTGATGAAATTTTCGTTTTTGGGTATTGGGTAACATAGGTAAATTTACAACAGAATAAGTACAACATTCTTGCACGGACATTTGCATAGACTTAATCATCAATTTTCTCCATCCGTTTATAAAAACCATAGAGTATGTTGATGGTGGGAGGAGGCCCACCCACTTGAATAAAACAAAAACAAAAAATCAGAAGAACAACTGCTGGGAAAATATTTCTTATATTTTTAGTGAAGTAAGTATTTTTTTTCTAAAGAATTTTTCAACTTTCAAAGCAAAAATTATAACTTTTGTTACATTACTCAAAAGCACTTGAGTATTAAGTTTTAAAAACTCTTTCTTTCCTTTTTAAATTTTTAAACGATTTATCAACTGGCGTGGGATGTCGATGACGATGATTTTTGAATAAATTTTGAAAATTTAATACTTGATCGTTACGGCGGAATCACTTTCTTTGTCCCTGTGAACCCGATTTTGCTCGCCGCTGCTGAAAATTTAATAACTTTGAGGAGCACCAAACGCACATGAAATGAATAAACGAATAGAGCAACAGAAAAAGAAATATCATCTTTTATTTCCACAATTAAAATCCTATGGAGAGAAGTTTCTATCTTACACGCGTATGTCTATCGAGTGCTTTCATTACAAACCCGGTAAACACATAGTACGCGATACGCCAGCGAATAGAAGGCGATCATCGTATTGGCAGCCGGCGTATCGCCGGCGGGAATCGCGTTCGAATCGCCGGCGAAAATGTCCGCTTTTTCCGCAGCGGAATCCGAAGGCGATACGCCGGCGGGAATCGCAGCGATATCGCTGTTGAAATAGAACGCGATTCGAAGGCGATTCGTCGGCGGAAATCGCAGCGATATCAGAACGCGATTCGAAGGCGATTCGAAGGCGATAATCGCAATGATGTTTTGCTTTGGTTTTTTCCTAGTTTCTTCTCCCACATTAGAATCAGAACGTATTCTTCAATTAATTTTACGAGTAATTTACTTGTTTACATAATTAAAAATCAAGAAAACAAAATAAATAACGAGTAAATTAAGTGAAGAATGCTTTCTGATTCTGATGTAGGAAGACAAACTAGGAAATAACAAAAGAAAAAACGATGAAGTACCTATACTTGGGTAAATCACTTCACACAAGAATGCAACAACATCAATTGTAATTTATTAAAATAACCAAAAACACAAAAATTGAATTATGGAGATTTAGAATAATTATTCTAAGTCACCATACAAAATCCATTTGAAATCATCAAAAATTTATCAGAATTCATCACTAAAAAACAGTTCAAAATCACCATGAAAAATTCCAAGCTGAATAAAAAAATTAAATTTGAATCAATACAGTGAAAAATTTATTTTAAAAATCACAAAAAAGTGTCAAAAATTGCTAAAAAAAAATTCATTGGAAATAATCAAAAAAAAATTCCAATCTGACTCATCGCCGAAAAATTTATTCTATGTGCACACCACGAAAAAAAATTGTTCGTTATCACTCCAAAAAAATTAATCAAAATTCAACACCAGAAAACCAATTTGAAATAAACACGAACGAAAAGATAAAAAAAAACACAACATTCTGCTCGTTATTGCATGCTTGCGTAAGAACATCTGAATGCTCACTCGATTGAACGCGAAACAAATGCGAAAATCGCATGAAAAATATTGTAAAAGAACTCTACTAAATTCGCCTTCTAATCGCCGACGAATAGACCGCGGAAATCGCGCTGAAAAAAATGAAAAAGATCGTTGCGAAATTCGTAGGCGTATCGCCGGCGGATTCAGCAGTGTTTTTTTCAAATTTTTTCAGCGCGATTGTCGCGTTCGATTCGCCGGCGGATAGAACGCGAGTATCGCGTTGAAAATATCACCGCTGAATCCGCCGGCGATACGCCTACGATTTTCGCAACGAGTTTTTTCATTTTTTTCACTGCGATTTCCGCCGTCTATTCGCCCGCGATACGCCTACGATTTTTGCAACGAGATTTTTCATTTTTTTCACTGCGATTTCTGCCTTCTATTCGCCGGCGAATCGAACGCGATTTTCGCGACCGCGATTTCCGCCGGCGATTCGCGTTCGGTGTGTTTACCGGGAATACATTGAACAGAAAATGAAACCAACTAAGAGTACCAATTTCATTATTTCTGTCCTATCAGTAACGAAGAGAAGCTCATGTTAACTACTAGGTAACCACAATCCCAATAAATGCAAAATAATTTTTTGAAATTGTTTCATACGAGTACTTTGCCGTTAGATAATCGATACAAATAAATTAACTGTATTTTTATTTTTGTAATAAATAGATGACTGCAAACATTTCTTAAATTTTTGCTCTATAATGCCTGAATGCTTGGAGCTTTTTTATGCTCGTAATCTAACTGATCATGTGAATTTTTGAAAATTTTTTATTTAGCTGTGAAAAGTAGTCTCTTCAAAGCCTTATTAAAAATATAATACAATGTCAATTATTGAACTTTCTCCGAGCCTGCAGTGCAACTTTCAGAACTTTTTAAAAAATCCGGACAACTGCCATCAATCAATACCTGTATTAAACAGATACAAGAGAAACAACTTCCTTATATGAAAAAATTAAATTCATTAAACATCAATCATTCGTCTGCGATCTTTTACATAGAAATTTATCAGGATCAAAATTAAAGACAAAAAAATTTTTTCATCGATACGATTTCCCACGTAGTAGATATGAACTGTTGTATCAAGCACATATATTTTCATTTATAGATTTTGCACAGGTCAGCTTTGAATTTAAGATTGCTCAAACTATGCTCAAACTATTCTCAAACTATTTGGAATAAGAATTGAGCACCTCAGCGTTCCGCTAAAAAACCAAATATTCTGCAGTTTAGATATTCTCTTCAATTTTGTTTTTTTTCTCGAAACTTTAGCTTTTACAGAGTTCAAAAGTGATTGAAGTTTGAAGTTGAAGAAAGTGTGCAAAATAAAAACTGAAAAGTATGCTTGCCTACCTCAAGGATGCTTCATCACGCGGATCGCCCACTTTTTTCAACTTTGAACTTTCATTTTGTCGTAAAAGGTAGAGACAGAAAAAAAACTAAAGTGAAGGATAAAAAATGCCGAATAGGCACTTTACCACTTGAAACTAAAAAATACTTGCGTCGTGCTCCTTGAAAATTGTCGATAATTTTAAATTCAAAGTTTGATTTTTACTCTGCAGGACTAATTAATTTTACAACTTTGAACTGGAATAATTTCTGAACGATAAAAGCTGCAACTCTCAGTGAATCACTATATTGAATAAAATTGAATTCCAGACGGTTTTCTTTTCAACACTCAAGCACTCACTGAAAGTTTTCAATAAACTAACCTATTTCTACGACCGACGTTCACTTACAAAATTTTTGCGATCATGTTTTGAGTAAGCAAGTGAAAATATTTATTTTTACGTATATGCAGAAGAAGCAAAACAACAGATCGTTTTGATGACGCTGGGATATTTTTGAAAACTACTGATGATTTTTTGCGATTTGGATTTTCCCTCATCATCGTTGAATTTTCTGATTCAGGTTAAGTCTGTGATTGGATTTAATTAGGGACTGTTTGATGGGATCATGATCAGATCCCGACATACACATTCCATTGATTCAGTAATATTTGATTCTGTCAGATCTCACATTAAATTTACTCCGATCAGAATTTTAAGGATTGAATCTATTCAGACATGATCACATCCTATATTTTCTACCCGAGTATCTCCCTACCCTTCTTAAATACTCAACGTTCATTTGAAAAATTCCCAAATAAAATTCTCGACGAATTGAAAATACCAGATGCCGAAATTTCAAAACTCGAACCAAAACTCGTCGAAAAACAACACCGATGAATGAGCAACTCGTGTGGTCATAAATCCCGAGAAAATGCCGCAGCGAGAACGCTACTACACAGGTCAAAGTAGACTATCAAAAATGATAGCATGCTAGAAGAACTTTGAACTAGGGTCCAGTATTCGGTATTGGGCTTTTTATGGTTGCACAGGGCGACTCGTGCAACAACTTCATTAACTGTTTACGCCACATGTACCTACGTACCTCATCTCGATAACTTGGAAGAAATTCACCCTCAGCTTCACCTTTCCCCGATGGAAACGCAATAGGTACAGAAAATAGATAGAGCATTGCCAACGAGGTGTTATATTTGCCGGAGTAAAAACCAAGAAACTCGTTGCAATTATCGTACGAAAATGATTCACGTTTCAAACTCGTATATCAGTTCAGAAGGAAGAAGAGAAGGATACAGAAAGAGATATAGGTAGGTCCTTTTACTCGTACCTTGTACCTTGCTTACGAGTAGAGCAATATGGCTCGGGTCGTGTGTAACATACGAGATCATTAGCGTTTGCAATCTTATACCATGAGGAAGTTATTTAACGAGTTTTTTATACTTATAAATTGTATTTACACAAGTAGGTAAGCTACCTAGTTACCTATATGGTTGTTTTTTTTTCAAGTATCTTGGTGACATCCGCGAGGTACCGGCGAGATTTACTTTTAATGGATTTGCCATCGTTGCAAAAATTATTAAACGAGGAATGCTACAATTACTTGTTCCTTGTTCTCTCTCTCTCTTTTTTTTTTCGTTTTTACAACAACGGGACAAGGCAACTTAAAAGTAATAAATGGTACGATACTGATGCTAGGATTGTATATTAAATGGGTAAGTTACATCTTTCGGATATATTTATGGCGAGATATAGCGAGTCGAGCAGCATTTTAACCTGTTGTCGTTTTAATTAAACTAAATTAAAAGCTATACAATTAGCCAAAGAATAATAAAAATTTTCAAAGATGCCAACTAGGTACCTACGCGAGTAGGTAGGTACGCGCACATCCAAGTATTTTACGACGCTTCCGTGTGTTTTTTCGTACAGATGGAGGAAGAGTCGAGAAAACAGGGGGGAGGGGGAGGGAGTTTTTTTGAAGTTGGAATTTTTTTCTATACTACAGTTTCATCATTTTCCACTATTCTGGTCACATCGTAACGAATTAAATTTTCTAATTGATGAGAATATTTTTACGATCCTCTCGGTACAATAATTAAAAACTTAAACGGTATCTGAGGATTTTTTTTGCCCTTACTGTTTCTTTGCGCTTTACCTTTCTGGCGATTAAAACGTATTTTTCTGCGAGTAATAATACTTTATAATTAAGAACAGTTTACCGTAATAACAAGTTTTTCTCTTTTTGCGTTTTTCTTCTTTTTCCTCGATTCTTTTGTGTTGCAAAATATTTGCATTTTATTCTTTTAAACGTAATGCACGGATGGTAGAATTTAAATGTTGAAAAGTGGAGCAAATTATAATTTTTTTTCCCGCTGCTTTTGATGTGTATAGGTAGACAGGGAAGGTTATCTTAATTCTTACTGTTCTTTTTCTTCTTGCTGTATTTTTTAGCATGCCACTTTTTTCACTCCTTTGTGACCTCTTTTGATGTTACTAGTTTGCCCAGTTTTGTAGCTTTGAGTAATCATTCGACGGTTTGTGTAGTTTGATGGTGTCGAAGGGAGGGGTAAAGGAGGTAGATTTTTTAGCGAAATGACCGTCGAGTAGGAAGATGGTAAGGTAGGATGCTGAGCGAAGGAAATGATCGCTGTTGGTGAGTGGGTTAATTAGCTGAAGTAGAAAAATGTCTACGTAAATAAAATTGCTTGCCAATAACTTCATTTGGATGTTGAGTGGAATAGGTAGCGAAAGTTTATGTAATGCAAGTAACATTATTTTACAGTGTACTCGAATACAAAATTAACAAATGAGTCCACTAATAGGGTATCTCACAAAGTAGGTAAATGTGAGATCAGAAATTCTTATGAATTGCGATTTTTTGCCCTCTAAAATGTAAACGTAAGCATACCTATTACCTACCTGTACCTACGTATGTTTTTATTTCAGGCGAAAATACTCGCCAACTTTTGTGCACAAATTGTCATTTTTTTACAAGGAAAAAATCATCACTTTTCTCTCACTAAAAGTGTGTATTTTTTAATGACTTTACCCCTATTTTTGATTACCATTTGGCGCAAACTCTAAAATGACCTCACAAAAAACGTTCAGAAAATCCAATTATACCAAAATGTGGGCTTTTGAGGAGGGAGATTTCATCACTGAACAGTGAACATAGTTTCACCACAAAAAGAAGGCTCATGGAGGTGAAAAGTCAATCCTTGATTGCAGGATGATTTTTGCTTCTTATTTTTTTTTGCTACTGAGCCAATACGTTTCTTTGTTTCATTAGATTTAAATGAATTTTAAATAATTTTCAAACATTTTTATAACAGGACTCTTGATTTCTGTTTATACTTGTACCCCAAGTCTTAAAAATTCAGTTATAACTACAAATATGTACGTACCATGGACGAAATTTTTTTGCAAAATTTTCATTCATGGTGTCCGAGAGAGCGGTGGTACAAACTTCAGATTTGGATAAGTATAAACCAGGTACGAGTAAAAAAAAAAGTAAGATGAACAAGTCGCCTATTTTGAAAATTGAAGGGGCAAAATACGAGTACGTTTTCTAGATCTGAGAGCCAAAATCCAATTTTGACCATGAGGGTCGGTTGACTTTTTGCCTGAACTGCGAATTGAAGGGGCTCTATATAAATGGTTTTCAATTTCAAAAATCGCGATGCAAAAAAAGGAACGCAGAAACGATTACCTACTACGTCAAAAAATGAACAAATTTCGTTATGATCATTTTTTGTCTTATACTCTAAAATTTGAAAAATTTTTGAAGCTGAACAATTTTCGATTTTCTAAAAATTTCATTAAATTTACAATTTTCGAGCTTCAAATACCTACTTGATTAAATTTTATAGTAAGAAAAAAAATGATCATAACAAAATTTGTTCATTTTTCGACGTTATTCATTTCCGCATTCATTTTCTTCATCGCGATTTTTTAAAAATTGAAAATCATTTGGAGCTCCGTCAATTTGCGAGTTAGGCAAAAAGTCATGATGGGTAATTTTGTTCATTTTTCAAAGTACAACCGACCCCCATAGTCAAAATGGGATTTTGGCTCTTGAATTTTAAAAACGCATTTTGCCCTTTCAACTTTGAAGTGAGGTCACACTTTTACATAAACTTTTTTCTTATAGTCGTACCGTACTCCCTGGTATCCAAAACTGAAGTTTTGTACTACTACTCCCCGGACACTCCCTCATCAAGAAGGTTTTGTTAATTTTAACGAAGTGTATAGTTTCAAAATCTTGACCAAGGACATTTTCATTTCACCATTCTCACCTGACAGTGAATTTATTTGAAAACTGTGGTATGAAGTAGACTTATCAGATCATTGGCATGGCATAATTTAACACTTCTCTTGATTGATTTACATGCTAACGATGGAAAACAAGACCAATTTGTAGTAAAATATCATCCTGCAGATTTCAAACGTTTTGGAGGCTTGACATTTTTGGACAATGATGTGATTTCACTTATGTCCAGGAGAGCTGAACCCAAAACATGTCTCATACTGAGGATCTTTCCATGAAGCTATTTACAAATAACTTCACAAAAATAAGTTATCATTCAGATTTCATACGTTTCGGAGGCGTGACATTTTTGGACAATGATGTTTGATGTAATATCGCTCATGTCGTCAAGGAAAGCGCTTTAACCTCGCAGGAACTGAATGGTAAACTAATTCCGGTAAGTAATTTTTTTTTCTCCAATACAAAACTGTCAATGTTACCGCTGTTCAATTTTTACGCCTGCCATTTTTTTTGGTGGAGAAAAAAAACTTTAGAATTGTTTTGAAAATAAGCTTAAAAATATGCATTGACAAATAGTCCAAATACATAATTTATTATTAGGCTCATTGTTCAGAGAGTACATCTCGTTGTATGTACTTTGAATCCCAAAACGAAAATTCGGTGTTCCAACCGCCGCGCGCCGAACCATCCATCACAAAAAAGTGAAAACTTGGAAGTTGCTGTGATGGTGGCTGATGCTAATCAGCACATGTTGTTCGTCAATAATATCGCCACAACGAAGGTTATTTTTTTAAAAAAAATAGGTAATAATACTAACAATAACAACTATTCTTCATATTATAGGGGAGGGACCCACCTGAAGTACTTTGTTGGTATCCTCGTCAACAAATTATTGGAGAATATCGCTAGACATAAAAATAAAAGGAGTTTCCTGAGGGTATTACTTACATCAAGCACCATTTATTTGTATTTGTTAACTGCTTGATGGAAAACCCCACATTCAATAGCCAAACAAAGGAGATCCATCAGGTAATCGCTGATTGCAAAACAGTGTTTGCATTGTGCTTTCACGGTTTTGTTAAAAAATTATCCATTTTTTGAAAAATCCCGATTCAAACTATTTATTTACCTTTTTTATGTACTGATAAAGTCATCTATTTGAGAAACTTTCTTCTCTTGTGTATTATTTTGAGATTTTGGATTTTCTCCTTCCCTAAAATGCTTGCACAAATTATCTACCAATTGTACAAAATCGATTTTTTTGCAAATCGAGCACGAACAATATGGCTATGGCCAACAAGATGACCAGAAACGGTCGAAGAAATGTACAAAATGGGGACTGATTTCGAGCATTTTTTGAAAAGACTGGGACTGGATACTTGTACCCTACCTATTGGTAAGTTTCCCCCATTGAGATTGCTCAATAGTTACAGTTGAATTTAGTTTTTCAATTTGATTTTTTCTTTCTAAGGTCCACATAAGAACAGCCAAAGAAACTTATTTGAAGAAACTGAATGGGTGGTCATACTGGTTATGTAAGTAAGTATTTATTTATTCATCCATTTATGTAATTATTTCAGAATTATACATTTCACTGCGACCGCGGAGAGCGCCAGCTCCTTGTACACGTTTCACAACGTAAAAGCCTTCTGTATTGAACTCGACACATTATGCGGAAGTAGGCTGGCGGTATAATCAAAACTTTGCTCGGTGGTCCGCCAAACTAAAAACGAAAAAACTATCGTCTTACAAATATATTTGCAGAGCAATACCTGGGCAAAAAAATGACTAGGCAATCGACAAAGAATGTTCGTTCAAATTCTCTAAACTCATCAAAACAGAGCAATTCAAACTCAGGCTTTCCCTTTTATTCAAATACAAAATTTCTCAAATTGTCACGTAGACCAGAATCATATTTCTAAAAGAACGAAATCGGAAAAAATACTTCTGCAAAACTAATAAAAATCAATTTAGGCTAAACGCTAGGGCTAGTAATTGAAAAAAAAAATATACGACAACAACGAATTGGAATTTTGAAAAAAAATCGCCTTCGATCTACGGAACAACAAATTAAAAAACTGCGATATTTCAAAGATTTCTATTTTTAGCGAAAACAGCATCAAAACCTTGAAAAAAATTAATCACACATTTCTAAAATATTTTTTCATCATGGTACATATTAACAAAAATACCCCCTCCATCTCATTCCCCTAATAAGACCGATCGAGCGGTAGAATTAAGATTTGTAAATTTATTTTTACAATCAAAAATTCAACAACAGTAAGGAGACTTTTTACTCTTCAAAGCATTTTCAAAACAAGCACAGGTATCGTTCATCATGTGACGTTTGAATTGCCTAATTATGAAAAATAAATGCATTCATCATCAATTCCATCTCATGGATTTCTCCTCTGACGCAATTCAAAAATGGAGGAGATGAGAAAAATTGAAAAGCTCATCCCCGAGAAATGAAATTTTCAAAGAAGCTCAAATCCATTATTTTTCCAACCAAAAAAAGAAAAAAAAAGAGAAAAACTAGTAATAAAAATTTTTAAAAAAGAGCCATGTGGCCTTTCTCAAGTTGAGCAAAATTAGAAACTTGCTGGAAGAAACTCTATGAAAACAAAAATCTAGGTCGTAAAGAGAGGATTTTTCATCAAGTCATAATTATTACGAGTACGTCGGAAATCAGTTCGAAATATTGGCGAAATTATTTACCTATTAATAAAAAATTTGTGGTTGTGGTAGGTAACTAATGTTTGAAAATTCTTTGCTTTGCAGCAAGTGATGTTATGTTAGACTTTCTTCCATTTTCGAAAAAAAAAATCATTTTACCGCTGAATGAAAATGTTGGGATATGAAAATGAGCACAGAGAAAATTGGACATCAACAAAAACCAAAATCCGTAGCGTAAAACACAAGTTACTCGAATAACTCATGAAGTCATCACCGATTGGATCTTTTCTCCACGCCATGAATAAAAGTTCCAATTCTCTCTAGGGCCATCTTCAATATTCTGACACCTTTCAGTGGTAAAATGACTTTTTTTTCCCAAAATGACGGAAGTTCTATGCAACATCATTCACTTCAAAGCAAAAAATTCCAATGATCAGTTAATCCCAGCACAAAGATTTTTCTGGATATCGTACCTACCTAATTTGGCTAATATTGCGATCCGATTTTTGACATGATTATGATTTTTATGACTTGATAAGAAATTCTCACTTTGTGACCTAGATTTTCGATTGCTTCACTTTTCTGACAAAAGTATTTTTTCAGGAAGTTTTTATATTTACCTATTGCTCAACTCGAGAAATGCAAGATGATCTTTTTAAAAATCATTTTAACCGACAAAGAACCTAATGCATATGTTGAGGAATTGCTGCGACAAGAAATCTCCTCAGAAGGGGAATTTTTATGAGGTGGAAATTGGAAAAAAGATATATTAAAAGTTGTTGCTCCAAGTGCAATGGTGCACTTTGGGTAAATGGGTGTTTCAAGTCTTAGCATACGTAACATGTAATTTTTGTATTTTTATGATTTCATGATCAAACGTATTTTTTTGCCCATAATTCTACGTTTTCACTATCAAAATGTGCTGATTTTTTCATTTTAAGATTTTCTTACCAAAAAGTGTTACTTTTTCAAAAATTTCGATTTCGGGATCAATTAGCAAAAAACATAACCCTTATTAGTAAGGAGACTTCATTTTTCAAAGCGTTTTCAGCAAATACAAATCTAGAACTAGCGTTGGAACGTCATAAGTAAAATCCATAACTTTTGATTTTTCGTTTGACATTGCGTATAGGTAAAATCGGAGTAATGGCAATTTGAAATTTTCTTTCGAGAATTCTGGCTGGAATATGTACCTACACGAGTTAAACAATGAAATATTGGCAAGAACTCCTTCTGTAGATACAGCACAGAAATTTCAAAAATTTTGATCAACTTGATATTGAATATGGATTTTTTGTAGATATGAAAGAGGGGAGAAGGGTTAGGTGGGATTTTTTGGCTCTACAATTCTGTTATTGTTTCATCACACAGCGAAATTTTCCATCATGAAACGAATTTGTGGTAAGGGTAACTAATGACTGAAAGTTTGCTTTGCAGAAAGTAATGTTTACGTAAAACTTTTCTGCATTTTCGAAGAAAAAAAATTATTTTAGCACTGGATGAGATGTCGGCATATGAAGATGAGCACAGAGAGAATTGACTGAACAAAAACACGAATCCGTAGCATAATCTTTTCTTCATGCCATGAATTAAAATTCCGATTCTCTCTATGCTTATCATTATATTCTGACACTTTTCAGTGGTAAAATAACTCTTTCTTTCCAAAATGAAAGAAAGTTCTATGCAACATCATCCACTTCAAAGCAAAAAATTTCAATTATCAGTACCCACTGCAAAGATTTTTCTGAATACACAATTTTGCCAATATTTCGATCCGATTTTTGACATATGATTTTACGACTTGATAAATTCTCACTTAGTAACTTAGATTTTCGATTTATTCATTTTTCTGACAAAAGCGTTTTTTCAGCAAGTTTTTATACTTGCTCAACTTGAGAAATGCAAGATGACCTCTTTTAAAATATTACTGTCCACTATTTTTTTTCCTTACAAAAGATGCATAAACTTGAGGAATCGATCAATTCGATTGAAACCAAAAATTATAAAAAATTAACCATCGCTAAAAATGAATTCACCGATCAAATCACCACGATAAAAAAGTGTTTTTTTTTCACATTTTAGAAAATAATGACAAAAATAAAACTGAAAAATGTCCTTCTGTTTCAATTAGGTGATTATACCTTTGGCGAAAGACACCGTGATAAGCTCGATGCTAAATTAGAACTACTTGGGACAGCTGTCCACGATTATTACTCGAAACTTGAGAGATCAGCTCCTCGTAATGATCCCTTCAAAGGACTAAATTATCGATCTGATTGGTTTACGTAAAACCAACAGAACGTCATCAGTGACCGGTTTTGAGCTTTCAAAAGCTCCGCAAAGGTCGCTTAGTGTTTGAAAAGCTTTGCACTAATAAACAGTTATCTGAGAAGCAGAGTTACTTGGATTTATCTTCGAATTGAAG
The DNA here is from genome assembly GCF_950023065.1 of Planococcus citri. Lineage (NCBI taxonomy): Eukaryota > Metazoa > Arthropoda > Insecta > Hemiptera > Pseudococcidae > Planococcus > Planococcus citri. The sequence goes on along the minus strand of NC_088677.1, from coordinate 61,436,618 downwards.
TTCACCAAAGAAAAAAACGTCCATCATACGAACGAATAATCCATCGTCATCATCATCTTAGTAAGGAGACTTCATTTTCAACGCATTTTCAGCGAATCAACTCATGATTTTTCGTTTGAATTCATCTTGGATAGAAATTAAGAATTACATTTCTAGCAGTAAGTAGGTATCTTCATTTCAAAACTAGAAATTCAATTTTTTTATAAAAATGATGATCTAATTTCTTTTCTTGAGCTTCTCCTACGAAATTTTCTTAAAAATTCAATCGTTAGTAAAAAACATCAGCATAATATGTTAATTATTTCCCAATAAACACACACGATTTCTTCCAGCTCCACGAATATCTCGCAGCTGACTCGAAATAATCGCAAATGAAAGCATATTGATGCCAAATGAAGCAATAAAGAAAAAAAACGAGGGGGGTAGGGTACTGGTACAATGTCGACTTGAAAATCGCGAACGCGACACCGACAACACGCCAACCAGAAACAACCCTCTTTTGTATCACAGAGAAGAACGACTTGTTAATACGACTTTTTTCCAATTTGACGCGACAAAGAAACGAAGAATAAAAAAAAATAGTTCAACCAGCAGCGCCAGGGGTATACAGACGATGGGTGAGGTGGAAAAGGTCACAAGCTGCGGGATATGTGAACGAACGCGCGGCTCTGAGAAAGCAGAACGAGAGCAGCAAAAAAAAAACCTTAATACAAAACCTTTCAGCTAGAAGTAATTCGCGGGTTCTTAGAAAATATAATTCTTTGTTTGCCTCTTCTCTGATAGTTTTTCCTTTTTCATTGGTAACACAGAGCGCGATTGGAAAACGCTAGTAAATCATAGTTATAACAATTGCTAAGCTACAGTCTGGTTATATATGGCGGACAAACACGACACTAACTTTCTCTTTGCCGTTTCCTTTTTCCGGATTTTTATACTGTGTAAATATTTTTCTCAATTGTATCTGTTTCCGGCGAATGATGCGTTATTTTTAAACGTGATGTTATAATCTTTACGTATCGTACAGCACCATGGTGTAGCATACGAGCCGGCGATAAAGAAGCATTTTTCGACGATCGCCCTCCAATATATAGCCATTAATTTAGCTATCCGAACAACTTACAGTGTGCGGTATTTCCTCCCTCGTGGGATGATCCCGGTTAGGAGAAAAAAATATACAAGAGGGTTAAGTTGCTGCGATGGTTCGACATCGTCGTCGTCGTCTTCTTCGTCGTATTACATACGGTGGAAAATTTCAAGGTATTTTCAATTTATAATCACTTCAAAGGAAGGCATCTTTATCTATAGAGAGACATCTCCCGACTCTCGTGTAAAATCATTTAAGCTATTTAACGATATAAAATGAAATACCCATCTCCGGTAAAAATTCCCTCACCTCTTCCCCCAGCGAGTAAAAAAATCATCAATTTCGCAAATAGCCCGTCTGAAGGGGTAAAAAAAAACGCCACCATATCGTAAACCGAGCATGGATAAAAAAACCCACCAAAAAATAAACAAAATAAAGTGTTTGGTTTTGTAAAATTTATGTACATTGGAAACTCATTTCGGGCGACTTTAATGACTCCAGCGTGTTTTTTTTTTTTTTTATCCGGAGCAAATCTATAGAAAAGAAGAAAAAAAGAGAGAAGCGGGTTTTGTAATACTTGGGATAAAATTGAAAATTAATAAGGAAACTGTATTTTAGCGAAATTCTGCACAGCTTCGACGAGCTTTCTTTCGTTTTTCAGCTGCGTTGTGCGTTCTTCGATGAAAGGGCGAAAATTTAAACAAGGAGGGATTTATCGGAAATTACATCTCGAAAGTGTAACTGTTTCCTCGTTACCAATCTATTCACCGACATTAAGAGGATTTTTGGCGGTGTTCATTTTTTTCCCTGTTCGGCTTCGCTTTCTCGCTACAGCAGGCTGAAATTTCGTCTCGATGGATTTTCTACGTCGTTTCGCGTAGATATTTTTTTTCTTCTCTGGGAGTGGGCCACTTACTTAAGTTGGTCGATGACTACCTATACTAGTAAATCATTTTAATCAATTATTGCCAAAAGAATGCTCTTTTTTTTCCACCCTCCATCCTACCTTTGGGTCCGGATATACAATGATGGGATTATTTCTTTTGGTTATTCGAGGATCTGGTGCGATAAAAATGCCTACAATGCTGTAAAGTTTACCATTAACATATTAAGTACCAGTAACAAAGCGTTTGAGTACATTGAGTACGGTGTAATAACCAACAACTCCGCCTATTTAGTTCGGCGTCGTTGAATTATTCGCTGCGCCGCCGGAAATATGGATGGTAAACTAGTTCTGCTCGAATGATCCGAGCATATGATTCGTCTACATATAATGGCACTGCTCGTAATCGTGTAATGACTGAGAAGAGTTGGAAGAGTCGCTGAGTCAAAACTAACTCGTTTTTATTACCATTTACCACTTGACACGATTCATTTTCATAGGGTGCGTCGATGAAATCAATACATTTTTGCATAGATAGTCGCCACTTTTAGCAAGAATTGGACCGATCTGTCACAAAAATGCATACCCAGACCAGGGTTGCCACGGATTATTTCTCAGTGATCCTTGATCCATGATTCGGATAAATTTTCAGTGGTTCGTGATCCGTCGTCGGAATGATCAATGAATCTCATGAAGCCAACACGTGAAAAAAACACCAAAAACTGCATTGTACTGAGAATCTAAATAGAATCATGAATCATGGCCCAACGAAAGCAACTGGAGCCAGGCTGTTTAAATGGTCGAATCGAAGACCAAATTTCCCAATCCGTCCAGAAGAAGAAGAATAAAAAACAAACGAAAATGCAGATGAGCTGTTCTTTTTTTTTCTTAGAGTGAAAATAAAATCGCATTCAATTTCAAGGCAACTTTCTTAACCCTTTGGAGGTTCTCTTAGCATTTGAGTTTCAGCGTCGACTTAGGTCAATGCCAATACAGTCCATGACCACTTCAACGATCCTACTAAGCAGTTAAAAATTCGCAAATCGATTATTTAGGAAAAAATTATGTTTTTAAAATATTTTTTCTCGAATATTTTGCATTATTCGTGCCAAAACATCGAAAGATAGTGTTCCTGAAATTGGAGAATTTTTTTGGAATATATGCAAAGAGGTTCTGATTTTTTGGCCAATGCCATTCTTGCCAATTAGATTGAAAAGACAAAAAAATATCCAAAAAAAACTTGACTGTCTTTGATTTTTAGAAATTGTCAACAATGATCAAAAAGTAGCACTTCTGCGTTCCAGAATATTTCTCCAGTTTTGGAAATGGTATCTCTCCACGTGCGGGTATAATTGATCCGAAATATTTGGGAAGGATATATTTTCAAAACACGAATTTACTCAAAAATAAGCAATTTGCAAATTATCAGCCGCTCAATATAGAATCCTTGAAGTGGTTTTGTTTATTGATGGTAATGGCATAAGTGGATGCAGAATTTCAAACATGTAGGTACATACTAAATTTGGTAGATACCTGGACCATTTTCTCTAAAACATGTTGTGTAAGGGGTAGAGCGAAAACACAACTATTTTCATGCTCTTTCTTAGAGAACTTATAAATATCTCCTCCAAAAGGTTACCTTTGGAGTTGAAAATTTTTATGAGTGGCTTTTGACAGAAAATGAAGGTCTTCACTGAATGTGCTAAAAATCCCCCGACAATTTTTTTTTTTGCAAGAACCCTAATACACAGGAATCCACAGCTGCAAGAGCCCTCTCCATATGCACGTACCAAGTCCAAATGTTTTCTCTTGTGTTATGTTGATCAGTTGATATTAATTCGACGCTATTTCAACGGCTTTGTAAGTAGTTTTGTGATCAGTGTAGAAAAATAAATTACCGACAACCAACATGGTAAGCAGAGCGTAGACTTGTATGGTATTTTATGTACGTAGTAAGTAACTTTTTTTGTTTTTCCAACAAGACCTATAGAAAATAGGGTGGAAAAATTTGTCCTCAAATTATCAACAACCGTATACATGTGCATTATTTAATGATCAGTTGATATTAATTTGATGCTATTTCAACAGCTTTGTGAGTTTAGTTGGTTTTGTGATCAGTTTATTAGAAAAATAAATCACCAACATGGTAAGCGTAGTCTTTTATGGTATTTCTTGTATGTAGTAAGTAACTTTTTTTGTTTTTCCAGCAAGACCTATGGAACTTTTGGTGGAAAATTGTGTAGTAAAATAATTAAGAAATCATATACCTACAGATGCATCATTTAATGATCAGTTGATATTGATTTGATGCTATTTCAACAGCTTTGTGAGTTTAGTTGGTTTTGTGATCAGTTTTGTAAAATTTCCAGTATGGTAGCTGAACACAGACTGTTTTATGGTATTTTTCATATTAGTAACTTTTTTTGTTTTTCCAGCAAGACCAATGGAACATTCAGCGGAAAAATTTATCTTTGAATTAGGTACCAACGAATTGTAAACAGATGCAGTTTAATGATTGATTGATACTAATTTGACGCCATTTCAATGGCTTTGTAAGTGGTTTTGTGATCAGTTTCGTAACTTCTCCGACATGGTAAGCAGAGCGTAGACTTTTATGGTATTTTTTGTGTGCAGTAAGTAACTTTTTGTGTTTTTCCAGCAAGACCAATGGAACATTTGTCATCAAATTATCTGAGAATCATACACAGAAGCGTTTTATTAATGAGATCAAATTAATTATAACAAGTCAGTAATCAATTGTTTTTTATTTCAATTGAAAGTTTCTAGAAAATTTAGTTCCCACCGCCTTCAAATTAGAACTGTTCTGAGACTGATTCCGATGGGAGTATGAAAGGGACCTGGTGCCTGTAGTTTTGAAGGAGGTTGGTTATAACCTCCAGAAGTCTAAACAGGGTAAATTCCGAGCTGAACTGCAACGGACCTTCTGAGTACCTCTGAGTAGCGCCGATGCCAACGGTAAGGCAGCCAAAGGCATTCAAAAAATTCGAGCGGCGGCAGATCGCTTGATCCACAAGGGCTACGAAGTCTCAGAAACAGGATGGTGGAACCGTCAAGTCGAGAACCTGCAAAAGAAGGTTTGCAGACTCTGAAAGGTTTATCAAAAATTCAAGTCGCAGAATAAGCCAGAACAGTTCATCCTAGACTCCAAAAAGATGTATCACAAAGCTTTCGCTGAGTACAGAAAAGTAGTTGAGCAGGCTAGAAACAAAGTTTTGAGAAGTTTGTCAAAGCAAAAGGCGACAATGGTATGCTACACCCCAAAATTACATTCCCCCTATTCCCACCAACTTTCAACTCGCATATGAGAGTTTTCGCGCTTCCCGCAAAAACACTAAAAAAGAAGATATACTTGAATATCATACCGTCCAACCAATATGAATGAAGTCGGAGATGTAGGGATGATGGAGTTTATCCCCGTACCGAAAATTCGTCCAATAGACGATTTCAATGAAACGTCACAATGACGTCACTTGACGGACAGCTGCAACGTGATTGGCTAATGGTGTAGCGACAATTGTTCGAAAGCGCTTTTGACAACTTTTTGGCCCTCGATTAACATTACGTTAAATGGGGAATTTAAAATCTATAAAGAAATTAGGAGAAAGGTTGTATGATATAAGGGCCTTTTTCAACGCAGAATCCGAATTTAGCAAGCGTTTTCCTCATTATTTTCTTTATAGATTTCAAATTCCCCATTTAACGTAATGCTAATCGAGGGCCAAATTTGTTTGTTGATAATGAAACCGACCAATCACCGCACAGCTGTCCGTCAAGTGACGTCACTGTGACGTTTCATTGAAATCGTCTATTGCGATTCATACATCAACCTCAATATTATGATTGTATTTTCTCATTCAAAGAAAAGTAAGTAACTCATTCACCAGTTTGCGAATTCTAGAAAAAATAACGGTTTTAAGGCATTTTTGAACCTTTGGCGAGTTCTCACAATTTTAATCAAATTACCCGAATTCATTTTTTTTGCTTCAATTTTTTCTCAAACTACCTACCTTGAAGAAAAGAAAAAATGCAGGTAAAAATCCAAGTTTGAATCAAAATTACGTAAAATTTTCAGCGAGCACATGGTGTTTTAAAAACCCAAAATACTCAGAATTTTATCCTCCTCATTTTGGGTTTTTAATCAAAATTATTACAGTTGTGGCCGTTCAAAACTTACAGAAGTTCAAAATTGTAAAAAGTGATTGCTTTGCATGATGTTCGTTTTTTTTTTTTTTTTTACAATATGATAACAAAATTTTTACATTGCTGCAGCTCGCTTTTTGAAACTTTAAACCTTGAAACTTTTGAACGGTAAGACCTGGAATTTTGAATTAAAAAAATCATAAAATTCTGAATATTTTGGTTTTTTAAAATACCAATGTGCTCACACTGAAAATATTGTATAGGTGATTATTTTGATTCAAAGTTGCATTTTTACCGCGTGCAACATGTTTTTACAACTTTGACCTTTCGTAAATTTTGGACCATAGGTACTAGTGCTTTGAATAAAAAAATCAAGTCAAAGACTTCAAAAGAGGATAAAATTTAGAACATTTCGGGTTTCATAAAACACCCATGTGCTCCCTGAAAATTTCGAGTAATTTTAGCCCGAAGTTGACTTACACGAAATCCGCCAAGATCCATTGCCATTAACAGTCGTTATTACAGCAAAATCTTAAATCGTTATTCCATCTAACTTTTACTCAATATTTCAACCATAACAAATTTATTTCTATGTCGTGATAAAAATAAATCTGATTCGAGGGAATATGAAGATATGAATTCATTTCACACCTCATTTATACGAGAAGAGTTATTATGTGCAATGTGCATACCACCGTCCATCTCGAACACTAGCACCTCTTGTAACTCGCAACATTCATTCTTATCTGCAATTCTACCTCGCCAAATCCCCGAAAAAAACTTTGAAAGCAATCTGGCAAAAAGTCCTTCTACATACAATTTTCATAATCTCAATTCATACAGAAACGAGCTGGAGAGAAAAATGAAAAAAAAACAGGGGATATCTAAAACTATACCATATACCACCTACCTACAACCGTACAACGCAATAAAATCTAAATTAAAATTATCGCGTACGCTGTCGCGATGAAAAAAAAGCCCAAAAAAACAAAAAAATACGACATTCAAATTATTTTTTAATTTTCATACAAAGCGAGCGAAAATTTTACATTCTCATTATATTAATTTAAAACGTGAAATTAAAAGAAAAAAAAATACCCCGACCGTAATGTAATGAACGAAACGACTAATTATGCTCTATTTCTGCGTTTTCGTTATTAATAAAAATAACAAATGAAAATGAAAAATACAACTCGACAAAGCAATAATAAAAATATCCAACTCGGGTGAAAATAATAATTGAAAAAATTCCATTCAAATTGCGACCAATTTGCTAATTTCAATCTCACCTACGACAACCTTGGCGAACCCAGCTACTCGTATTTCGAGGGATGAAAAAAAAATTGAAATTTTCAGCACTCGAGATACGCATGTGGATGGTGAGGAGGGTTTTGAAGAGGATGAAGACGCCACGTGGAGAAAAAAAAGGAGCGTTTTTACGATCGCCGGGTATAGGTATAGTGGTTTCGTATATACGAGAAAAAATTCTCGATACATCAGCGCTCAACTTAATCATCTTTTCCGGTAAATTACCGCGCTCGGTAAATGATAACGAAAGAGAAGAGAAGAAAACCCAGCCGAAAAAACCAATTACTACCGAGTAGATTGGAATATTCTCTGTATGACGGCGCGGCATGGTTGAGAGGTGGCGGTGGGAAGGAAACTTTCTCTCGGAGTTTCTTCATAGTATATACACAGTACATCCTTCAATATATCCTATTACCTTTATGGTAAAAGACTATATCGATGAGCAACGGCTGCGAAAAACGCCAAGCCGTACAGCCTTTAGTTATACACAGCCAATCAATCAATCAACTCGAATGTTTTTCTATTATGAAATAAAACCGATACGACGACATTTCCGACCAAACTCATTGCAGTGATTAATAGCTTAGTAAACGAATATTAAAATCGTACCACTACACGCCGTCGAGAGGGTTTCCTTTCACTGCTCCTTAGTTGCCTTCTTAAAACAAAAGGGAGAAAATGGAAAACCAATCTTATCAACTGCTTCCGTATTTTTTTTCTCGGTATTTCTCTTCCTTTCGGGCGCGCAAACTGGCGCAAGATTAACGACTTGAAAAAAATTAACTGTATAAAACGGTTTGGCGGGCAGGGCCACGATTGAATTGTTTTTATATACAAAATATATAGGTAGGTATGCATTTTACCTACCTATATCTGTACATTTATCAAAATATTCGACCAACTGAATGTAGATATACAGAGGAAGCGAGGAAAGTTAACCCTTTCCTGCTCCTTACTGCCTGAATTGACTCAATCAATGTAAAGCTGAAACCATTCAACACTCAGGAGAAGTTCAACGAATAAATTCCAAATATTTTCATTTGAGAAGTTGGACTGAAAAATTAGATTGTGATATTTGAAGGGGAAAAAATGAATTTGAGTCATGAGCACATCACTCGTTTTTGGAAATGGGGATTCTTTAAATCGGGTATGTCAATTTTAAAAGCCAAATTTACTGATACAGAAGGAAACAGAAAATAGAATTTATAAAATGATATGTTTCATCACTTAGAAACATTTCTCGATTCTTTTCCTCCTCAATAATTTATGGGTTTGCAGAGGAAAATTCAATGCACCAAAACACACCATTTTATTCCTTTTTTTTTGACAACTTCGACCCTTCACACCGAAAAAATTTTCACACCGTGATAAAAATGAAATGAAACCTAGTCAAATGTCTCAATGGCTCTCGATTTTGAAAAAATTAATTTTCGAATTCTGGAAATTCGGTTGAAATATAAAAATGCTCCTTTCAAATCCCAAAACTAAATTTCAACAATTTTTCAAAATTGTTGCGCTTTAGCTTTCTACAAAAATTTTCATCTGAAGTATGCAAAATGGAAATTGTTTCAGAATTAAAAACATGAAAATTTTGCTAATTGTCAACATTTTTTCAGTATTTCAATCCTCAACATTTTTTTTTTTGAATTTCAAAATTGTTAAATGATTTTTTTTTTCAAATTTAAAATCCCCGCAACACTTTTTTCAGATCCAATTTTGTAGTAACGTGAAAATTTTTCCTCAAAAGCGGTGAAATTTGTAGAAAGAAGAGAATAAAATGGTGCAAGTAATTTGAATTTTTCCTTCGCGGATCACAAAAAAATCACGAAAGAAAGAATTGGAGATATTTTCGAGGGATACCTTTTTTTTTTTTTTAGTAAATTTCCATCAATATGCTTTTCTGTTTCTTCTGCTTCCTACCACATCATTCAACTTGGAAATCAATAAAGTCGTTCTGAGGGTACAGAATCATTGAGTTACTCGACCGTAATGGCTCGGATTCCTTTTCTTTGAAATATCAGAATCTAATTTTTCAGCCCAATCTCACACACAAAAAATTTCCAAATCAGTTCGTTGAATTACCTGGTCTCCTTTATTCAGATTGCGAATATATTTTTACATGCTGGATTCTTAAAAATTTCATTATTGCACTCTTTTTGGTAAGATGATTTTCAATTTTCAAATTCAACGAAAATATACTTATAAATCACATATAATGCCGCACCCTAGTTATTAATATTCTTACCACGATTTTTCGAAAATGCTTTCTCTTTGAGGATCCATATCTCCCCTTCAGAAGCACCACCTGAGCTGAAAAAATTTCTGGATGACTTTCAAGTCATAACGAAGATCTCCTCTGAATTTAATAAAAATCCTCCCACATTTTTTTTTTGCTTTTCATCCCAGTGTAACTTTCTTTAATTTATACCGTAAGCCATCCAATTATTTTCATTCCAAATGTTTCCTGAGGCCTTGGAACAAAACCCAAACTCGATGCAAGCTCTTTCATCGCGGTAAAATCAAGTTTTTCATGAAAAATCAGCTGTTTTCAAGTTTTGGAAATTTTGTTGAAATAGGCATACTTCCACTCATGAACATGTAACAAGGAGCAAACTAATATACGTACTATTCCAGTAACAAACAAAATCGTTATTTTATCCAATTTTGACTCAATACTTCAATATCTATCCTCCAGGGAAACCTCGGGAGTTGAATTATTTCCAAGTAACTTTTCAACTCAGAATGTCTCCTATATTTTTTTGCGATCCACTCCAACAAGTGTTCATTTTAGTCCTCCTAGAGGAAATAAGTCACCCCTTTTTGTACTGAACGTGACATATCGTTGCACCTACAAAATAATAGTGGCAGTCGATTGCTCTCATTGGGGGGGGGGGGAAGAGGGTCGTCTTCAGGAGGCAGAATAAGTTTTGACAAATTTTTTGCAGAAATTGGCAACTTTGAAATTTTTTCCAAAATTTGTGGAAAGGAAATCGATTCAGGATATTCGACTTGATGGGACAACGTTTTGAGTGATTTATTACAAAAATTAAAGATACCGGAATTTTTGTCAGAATTTGAGATTTTTAACTCGCAAAAGAATACACTGTTTAATCCGTCACTTTGGATTTGTAATTCGCCTGCCTTAATCCACTTTGGAATATCTAAATTAATAACGGGAACGAATTTTCAGCTCCTGACGTTGATCACAATGCATTTTGGAGCCTTGTAAAAATGCTGGAAAAAAGATCAACTTCTGCCAGAGACTTCAGATCGACTCAAAAATGATAAAAATCAATTCGGAGGGAGGGGCGACTTGAGAAGTATAATTGGAAAGTTTTGAATATTTGGCTGCAAAAATTCGCCATTTTGGATTTTTTTCAATTTAGGTACAAGATTTTTCAACTTGTAGAAAAAATATAGGCTACTTTTTAACCTATCAACTCGGATTCGAAATTTACCTGACCTTATCGATTCGAAACGTCGAAGCTGTAACAGGATTGAATTTCCAGTTGCCGAAGTTGACTACAAAAAGTCTTTTGGAACGATTGGAAATAAGAAAAAGGTCAATTTTTTCTGGACTTCTCATGATAGACTCGATAATGGTGGCAATCAATTCGGGGAAGGTAAACCGATTTTCAAATTTCTACCACCATATTTACTCTGCTGTGAAAAATACACCAATAGGCTAATAATTCCGCCATTTTAAAAAATTCCGTACATTGAATTCATTAATATAGTGTATTTACATTACTTCTTAGAATTTTCTCAAGTAGTAGAGCCTCGGCTTCTCACGTCGAATCGTACGTTTGAGAGTCCCACCGAAGACACAGGCGTTTCTAGGCAATTTTATGGGCATTCAACACCCTCTAACATGAAAACGACCGAATGCTGTTATATAGATACAAGTACAACAGAGATAATCGAAAGAATCACGCTATAAAGAATTCTTTATTGCATTCGATTAAAGAATTTCAGTCTGACCCTCTTACGCTTAACGGATTTCTCGAGTTGTGATGTAGGTACCTACCTCAATTTACAGACGAGCAGTACGATTTGAAAATAAACTGTTACATTAGTCCACATATTTCTATACTTACATCGTTTCTCTGACCGTAAATTCTGCAAGCTCGCGAATTATTTCAGGTTTGCACAATTTTGGACTCAAAATACGAGTAGTTAGTTGAGAAACAAATTCTGAAAATAGCTCATATAAAAGAAAAAAAACACAACAAAGGTCAAAAAAGACTAACATCCGTTACCCCTTCACATCGCAACACAACCACATTAGTTTGGCATATCGCCTCCATTAATCTCATTCAAGAGTTTTCCGCTCAAAAAAGGAGAAAAAATTAAACACATCGAATACAATTTCGAGCTCGACCTCGTCTGGAGGAAAAATCACCACGACACAATGACATTTTTGTGGTTTCCCCGGCAGTGAGAATGTCTGCAAAGAAGGCTAATTTTCTCGGTCGTATTTTAAATTACAAACAAATTGAATTTTTTTCCACCCAGCTTCGTCTGGCGATGCCGCTGGTACACCCTTCACCTCCTCACTTCCTCCAGACCCCCTTGAAAAAAACACATAAACCCGCCATCGTGTTCTTCATTGTTTGAAAATTAAGAATACAAAACGTCGTCGAGCCGAAAATTCCGTCTTCTCTTTAGCAGTATAACTTTTTAAGCGCGCCGACGACTTATACTTCTGGCTGATGCTAGTTGTCGACCCCCGCGACCGTCTCATCATCGCAGCAGCAATACTCGTCGCTGGTTGTGAGATACTCGTATTTTCGCGTGCCATGCCGTCGCTAGGCGTTCTGTTTTGCAGCGATTTATTCGCGTTTTCGAGTTACGTTTCATAATCATATTTCTTTATCCTGTTTACTTCATGATTGCTCGTCTCTTATCGTATAAAACGACGCTTAAGTTTAAATTGGTTTCTCCGAGGCAATTTTATACATTCGCCAGGTAGTAAAACACTTTAGCTTTTAAATTTATTCGTATTAGCATAATACAGAAATTATTTCTTTCGGCAGGCTCGTCGTCTTACGGCGGATGGCGCTGCCGTCCGTCCTTCTGTTGTTGTGTGTGGCAGGCGAGACGAGGCGAGAGACGCAAACAAAAATATTTTTCCAACTTGGCCCGCTCAGCGAGCGTACGTTTTTCACTCCACATACGTCCGGAAATTATTATACGCGCCCCGTGTATTATATAATACATGCAAAGGAGATAGAAAGAGAAAAAAATATCTAGTAAAATGAAGTTTTAAGCGAAAAAAATATGTATAGAATAATGCAGAGGAGGAGGAAGCGGGGAGACTAGGAGGATGTATAGTACGTAGGTAGGACAAAGTATTTCGTCGTACTACGAAATTATCTACCTCACTTGGAAGAGAAGAACACGCGTTAAATTTGCTATATTTTTCAACGTCTCGAGAACTACTACTCGTACTTTGGTTCTTTTACGCTTACTGCGTTTTTGCGACGACGAATGAAAACAGAGGCCTGAGAAGAAAAAGGCACTCGTATCGCGAGGTTAAAAATAATGTTTAAAATCTGCTTTATATTCAATTTTACAAAGGAAATGAAAAGCTTCGAGGCATGTAGAACGAAGAGCAGAACTATGCAGGCAGGATACAATGAATTCTTTCAAAATATTACACGTATTTGAGCATATATGTATAGGTACCAGAAAAAAATCGGAGCTTTATTGACCAGAGGAACATCGCCATCAACTCCATGCCAAATGCCAAAGGAAAGAAAGAGAAAAACAAACAGCACCCGAAGGAACAAATCAAAGTTCTTCCAACACCAATTTTTTAAGGTTCAAATTTCCCAACAAAATGGCATCCAACCAAATAAAAATAATTTTATCAACATCTCGAGACCACATTTGACGAATAGAATGATTTTGAATATCAAAATTGAAGCTTTCGCAATGTTTTTCGTTTTGGTCACTTCCAAGCAAATTTTTTGAAACGAAAAATTCCATTAGGAAGTTTCAACTCGAAAATGGTTTTTTTCTCGTTAGTCCTAACTATGGTACATATCTCAGCCATCAGGTGTGATTTCCAATATGTGAAGTTGAAATAAAATATTTTGTAGCACCAACATTTTAAAAAAAAAAATATATCCAAAAAAATTGCAGAAAATTTTATTGGAAAACTTCAATTTCGGAAATCGTTTTTATACCTACTCATACTTTTTTTTTTTTTGGTGTTTATATTGCAGGATTCTTAGGTTAAAAATTTTTAAAAAATTATATCCAAAAATATTTGAAAAATTTGATAAGCTCACATGAACTTTGGAATTGTTTTTTCTAGCAATACTATCTACCTATAATATTGTCCTAGCGTTTTGGTACGATTTTCTATAAGCACATGTCCTTGAAACAGTATTCTTTGACCGAGGATTTTTAAAAAAAATCGCCGCAAAGAGTTCGAAAAATTTAAATGTACAGCTGAAACTTTTTCAGAACATAATTTATCCAGCTTTTTTGACTGCAATTTCCAGCACACGCATTTAAGAATAATATGTAATTGTTGCTAAAGATATCACAAATGGCCCGAAATTTTGAAACGGGACTAGTCTACATCGAAAAAGTATGTAAAGATACCATCCAAATAAAGTTTCAGCGGTTAAAGTGCATTTTTTGATTTTTGGAAAATGTTTTAAAAAAAACAAATTCAACTTGAAAAATCGAAATTTCATCGACTTGACATGAAAAGCTGGATATCCGAGTATTTATGTTCTACATTCGACCATCTGAATCGATTGGAAACGATTTCAAATCGATTGGAAACGATTTCAAATCGATTGGAAACGATTTCAAATCGTTTTGAACAGTTCCAGTATCGCCAGCAGATTTTTGAAACCTGAGATTTCCTAAAAATGTTGCCAAAAGACGTTGGAAAGCGAAAATTCATTACATTTGTACCCCAATTTCAACATGCTGCGTGCACTGTAGGAGGTCTAAAACCGTTCTAAAACCTTCAGCGCCATTTTGGAAACTCCGCAATTGTGTTCAAAGTATGTATCTTAGCCACGTATACTCACAATGGCCCACTTGACAGATTATACGCCCTTATTTCCGAAATCGGTTTCTGCTAGTTTGGAATGAAACCTTGACCCAGCAATTTCATACTCGATTGAAAAAAAGTAGAGAATTAAAAATTCCGCTGGGGGCTCCAGAACGACTGGAAACCACAGACTTGTAATCAACTCGGAGTACAAATAAAACTAATACAGTGTGAACTGAATTTCAACTTTGTTCATCAGTTGGTAAGGGACCATGGAATTTATCATGTTTTGAAATGGAAAATCGATGGACAAAAATACACTCCCAACTAAGTGGGCTTTCACAAACACAAATCGCGGGCACTCCTGCTAAAGTTTACTTGGACAGAGTTGACGGTGTTTTTTGAGGCACTGAAATTGTATTTTGGCTTTCCACCAACTCGATTTCATTGAACTTTGTAGTAATTTAAACTTCCAAAAATTAATGTGCTGTAGGCTTCAAAAAACTGCTCAAAACGGTTCGAACTATTTCGAATCGATTTGACGGGTTGAAGATTAGAGTATAAGTATACTAAATTTCAAGTTTCTCGGTCAATTTGAAGATATTTTGATTCAATTTTTGCATTTTTGGTCCATGTTTGGTTTTTAAAAATTTACCAAAAATTAAAAAATGCGCTTAAACGCCTGAAATTTTGGCAGGTGATGTAATTTTTCACGCTTCTTCGATCTAGTTTTGTCTTGTTCAGAAATTTTATGTCATGACAATTAGAATACCTCTCTTGTAAGAAAACCATGTTGAACTGGGAAGAATAATTTTTACAGTTGAAGCTTCTCAATCGAATTTTTCGAATCATTTCCGGAGATTTTTTTTGAAAATTTTGGGCCCAAATGTAGAGGTGCGATCAGAAAGCTCCACTAAAACGTAAGAAAAATTTTAGTACTTCACTAGAAAAGAGAATTTCCTTTCTCAACCTTTCCACGATTACATTTTTCGGCTGTTATTGGATAATTTTTTGAGAATTTTAACCGAAGAAATATCATTTTAAACACATAAAGGAACCGGAAATTGTACCACACAACTCTGAGAAAATTGCAATCACAAGAAAAACAACATTTCTAAATTCATTTCATTTTTTGAACGCGCGTTTTGGAAATATGATAATGAAAGGGATTCGGATAAACTTATTGGGCACAAACACTCAATGTAAGTTATATAGGTACTTCATAAGAACGACATATCTTAGAAAGCAACACTGAATAAAATTTCGAAACAAAATTCGAAAAATTGATTTGTATTTGCAAGTAGACTACCCCTCCTCTCACCCCTCCAATTCGGTTGCGATCATTTTAGACTCTTTCTGAAGTTTCCAGCAGTGAAAAGTTGACTTTTCTTTAGTAATTGGAAATTGCTCTAGAAGATGTAGTAACCAACTTCTACTGCTGAAAATTTAATCCTGCCAAAAGTTCGAAATTCTAAATCGATAAAGGTAGATTAATCGCGAATCCGAAGTGCAAAGTTGAAAATGTGTATTTTTTTCAAGCAGAAAATCTTGAATTTTTACAGAATTGCAATACCTATCACACATTTCTGTGCATAACATTATTCAAAAAGTTCTTCCAATCCTCTAAAGTCGATCTCCCGAATGCATTGCACTACTTTCAGCCTTCAGTGAATGTCCATCATTTTCAAACGTATTGAAAAGAAGAATCAGCATGCAAAAGTTGGCAATTTCAAATGTATGTCTAAGATTTGACATTTCCATCTCATGGTACAAACGCATATAGTCCAACCTGATGAAATGCTTCATTAAGAAATCGTTAGGAAGTCTCATGTAAGTATAGTTACATGTTATCAATTAATGGCTGATTGCAAGAGCGTTTTTGCTTATTGGTTACATATTACATAATCTGCAATTTGTATTCTTGTAGTTTTTAAATATTTTTCAAAACATTCACAGTAGGTATCAACTGTTGTCTTTCGACATAAGTACTGCGCGTGGTTTCTAATTTCTAGGCTGAATCATAGAATATTACAAGTTTGAATATTTTTATTTACTCCACTATAAAATTTAAAATTATTGCTTACGAGTAGTAAGTAAGTAATCTTTATTATTAGGTACATTTACTCAAAGGGTTCACACTTCCACCCCTTCTTTTCTTCTTCCCAACACGAAATAAAATACACACATCAAAATACATTCACACCATGAAAGCTACCCCCACCACCAACTCGTTACAGAAAATGTTCCACAGAATGGCATTATTTTCTCGAATCTCATAAAAATATTTCATCGAAGTCGAAATGAATTGCCAATATTAAAAGCAGCTCTTACGTATAATTTGACAACAGAGTCTCGATTGTGTTCCTTTCTTTTTCAATACGTACAATATATTGCACAACATTCCTTCGAACACATACAACGAAAAAAACAAGAAAAAAGAACGAAAAAGGATGTAAAAATAGAGAGAAAAAAAACTGTAACAACTGCGAACATTTATCTTCACCATTATTGACAAGTTGCCAGTTAGAACTTTATCATCGACGACACAAATTCGAGTCAATATACTCGCTCGCAGTCGTACACTACAGACGAGTGAGCGGTATTTACGAGTAATTTCGAATTAAAAAACGAGCGAGAAAAACAGCAGAATACACGAACCGTGGTCGTATCACTGCGTTTTCTCAGCAGACACCCCGAGCTATCGTAAGTTGAAAATTTACGCATGAAAAAATTCACCCGAACTGTGGCCGGAAATTCTATCGAAATGAGCACTTTATAGACTTTTTAATTACGACGAAAAATTTTCCATACCATTTCTCCGACATTATAGACTTACAACGTCGACGTCGTCGTCGTCGTCGACGAAGCGATTTTCTCAAGAGAGACAGAAATCTTATCACGTTGCTCGAGAGTCGAGAGATGTTTTTCTCGTCTCTGTTTTGCTTTCATTTGCACACCGAAATCGTCTATTATGTGTTCATGTAAACCTAAAATGCGAACTGCTGCCTGGCTTCCTACTACCTATACTTACAACCTTAGCTGGGCTCACTCTTTATTCTATACTTAGGTAAAAATATTAAAATTTAATTTTTCCACCGTCGAAACAATGAAACAGTGATATAAGATTATAAAGTGAACTTTTAAACTTGAATATTCTAGTCATTAAAAGCAAAACTTGTTATCTCAATTCGAATTACTTTCGTCGAGAAACTTTTCTTAATTATTATTATTTTGCTGACAACAAAAGTTGTGTGTTAAATTACAGTAAACGATGTCGGTTGCAAATAATTTCTACTCCGTCAACTTTCCCATTCGCGGTAGTAAAATTATTAATGTAAGGCGAATTATTGTGCGATTTTGATTACGAAAAAAATACCTGCTATTTTTTGAGCCGACCCCCCCCCCCCCCCAAAGAAAAATTCGGCTTCTGCAGCAAGAAAGAAATTACGAACAGGAGAAGGGGTTTCATTTCTGTTCGTACGAGTAATAATGAACTTTGTTTTCTTTCATTAGCTAGGTAGGTGCCTCTGGAAGGGAGACATGAATCTTCGAAAGGGGTTTTGTTCTGGTCCCTACTCAACCTGTTGACTGTTTCAAAAAAATAACCCAATTTTAAAAGATGACATTTATGATTCTGCATTGACCTAGGTCATTGCCTTCAATATCCAATAAAGTGTTTCTTATTTATTCTTGGAGGACATTTTTTTCTCGATTTTCCCTGCTCTCACCCTCTCCAAAGTGGTTTCATTTGATTAAAAAACAAATCCTTCAAAGTTTCAACCCCTCAAGTGAAAAAAAGTGGAGCCAGATTGCTCCTCCCAATTTCCAAAAAAATAAAAAAATTATCAATTTTTGATTTTTTTTTCATTTTGCTCCTTCCCAATATTCTCCATTCGAACTAAAACAGCCCCCAAATTTTTTTTCACTCCTCTCTTGGGAAAAAAGTGAGAAATTGAAGGTTTTTTTTTTTGCTATTTTGAACAATAAAATCATTTTTCTTATATTTTATATACTTAGGTACCTAATTCGTTTATCAATTTATTGAAACATTATTGCTAGGAGTATTATTTGATACTCAATCGGGAAGAATAATGAATGTTTGGATTTTTTGATCATGCTATTCAGAAATAGCAAATTTGAACCCCCTCCCAGTTTTCATTGTTTCTTAGAGACGAGGGGATAAAAAATGTTGAGGGTCATTTTGGTTCAAAGGGGAAATATTGGGATTGAGAAAAATAAAAACAATCAAAAATTAAATAATTTTGCATTAATTTCAATTTTTCAATTTTTCAATTTTTGAAAAAAAGGGGCGGCAATCTGGCACTACTTTTTTTTTGTTGAGGACAAAAATAAAATTCGTTAAAATCATTTTTTCATCAAATGGAACAACTGGGGGGGGGGCAGTACAAAAATTTCAAACTTGAAACTTGAAAATAAGAGCCACTCTAATGTATTGAGATCTCCAGCAGAAAATTTTTTCAAATTTTTCAATTCGATTTCTAATTTTTCCAAGTTGATTTTTTTTTTTTTAAATTGAATTAAATTTGTTTCTTTTTGTTTTTGAAAATGAATAATAAATTTTTGTACAAAATTAAAATTATTCAAAATAATTTTCATGTTTTTTGAATTTTTTTCAATTGAGAATGAAGAAGGAATTTTCAGCTTTGAAACGAACCTTAATTTCATTGGTACAGTGAATTTTCAAATATTATTGGCTGTCTCTTAACTATAGCTATACATACATTACATACATACTCGTACTCACAGTTGAAGTTTTTGGGATATATTTGACTCAAAAAGACGAATTTTCAGCTTTGAAAGGAACCTTATCACAAGAGCCCGTATTTTCTCAAAATTTTATATTTTCAACAATTTTCTTTTTCAATCAGACGACAAATAATGAATCGTGATCAACAAAAATAAGTGCTTGGAACATTACTTTTTATTTTAAATTACTGTAAAATTACAAACCAGATTATATACCTAGTACTTTGCAATGATTCGGGGGGATGAATTTTTGTGCTTCCCCAAACAAGCTTATACCCCACTAACATGATTGTCAGACATTGATTCAGATTCAAATTCAAAAAAACTCAAGGAAACGGAGGAAGAAAGTATGTACCTACGATGATCATTACAGTGACAATAGTGATTCTGAAAAAGGGAATAAGAAAAGGGAGGAAATAAGGTGAGCAAAATCGACTATTTAAAGTAGGTAGTGTGTTTAATAATTTTAAGTGAACATCAATGCCTACCAAAACAAGATAGATTAAAGATTCTCTACTTAATGACGAATTTAAACTCGAGGCAAAAAAATCATGCAATAAAATTTATTCACTTTTCCCTCCACCAACTGTCAATTTTTTCAAAATCATCCTGCGAACGATTCATTAAATAAGTTGAAAGTTGATTCAGTTCTTAGAGAGCTTTTTTGTCTTTGATTTATATAGTGTTTCTTTTACATTGTTTAATGTACTTATACATATGTAGTTGTCAACACTTCCAACAGTCCATCAGAGTGAGATGGTCACAGTTTTGTTTTAATTGAAGTACGATTCTTCTAAGTATTTCTGTTCTAAGCGATATCCCTAATCTGAAAAATTGAGTAAGTTATTCATTAAATACCATCTCCGGTTTCATAACGAGTAACACCTTACCTACTAGATAATTTCTAGAACATTGAAGCATG
Organism: Planococcus citri; assembly: GCF_950023065.1. Classification (NCBI taxonomy): domain Eukaryota; kingdom Metazoa; phylum Arthropoda; class Insecta; order Hemiptera; family Pseudococcidae; genus Planococcus; species Planococcus citri. The sequence goes on along the minus strand of NC_088677.1, from coordinate 61,416,475 downwards.
CAATGCAATTCAAAACAATGTTTTCATTTCTATATCAAGAATACCTAATGAGAAGATAATCACACATTATAGACAGATGAACAACCATAAGTACCGGGTGACTTAGAAGTTCCGCAACCGAAAAATTGGTTTCTTAAAAAAATATCAACAGCCAAAAAGAAATGAAATGGCAGTCGTTGCATAGCAGAGACTCCAAGTGATTCGCAGCTAGTAAACTTGTTCCTTTGTAATGATTCTTCCACAACATTTTTAGTAATAAGTAAAAATTTTCGATTTTTCACCGAAAAATTTGAAAAGTTTTTTTTTCCTGAAAAATTAAATAACGATCGGCGAATTGCGGGGGGTGCATCATCTGGTGAAGACCATCGTGTAGCGTTGCATAAGCCACCCTAAAATAATCCGACGTAGACAACCTTTCGTACACCTATGATAATTGTCTGCTTGGTACTCATTATTCAAGTATGCCTAGTCTGCCCCTGCAAAATGTGTGCTATGCAATTTGAATGGGGGATGAAACTTTAGTTACTTGGGGGAGTACCCTCCTACTATTAATAACAACGCAATTGAAAAGGCCTGCTCATAAACGTATTTTTTATTTAAAAAAAAATTTGGGTTGCGTAACTTTTGGGTCACCCGGTACATGAATACAAAAAATGAAGTTGAAATATATCTCAAGAATAATTTCTGCTACAAAATCACGCTATCGATTCATAATTTATTTTTCTTTTCACAGGGTAAGCTCCAACGTACTATCGAGAATCAGATATGAACAGGATAAGAAGGAAAGGCGACAACGAATTATTAAAAAATATCTCAGAATGGATAACGAGGATGAGATGACCACTGATGAAGAGGTATTATCCGACGCCGAGAACGAGAAGTAAAGATATGTAATCGTAAATATATTTTTTTTCAATATAACATATGAATCAATTTCTCAAAAAAGAGCTATCATTCATTACTTGATCAGCAATCAGCAATTGAATGGTGATATTCATTCAAGAAGAACCCATCGCCAAAAAAACCGGTTTTGAGAAAAACACATTTTTATGTTTCAGTGTTGCACTATGAACTCCTCAAATAGGGCCTATCGGTCGATAGGACCTTCTTAAATATCACCATTCAATTGAAGTATGAAATAATTGATCTTTTTCTCTCTCAAATGTTTGTGGTACAAAGCAAATCGCATAGTCACTTTTCGTACTTGACCATAAAAATAGAGAAAACATAAGTCTAGCAGAGTTCAGCACCAAAGTTATTTCAAAAGAACACCAACACAAATGCAAACAAACGCACCGACACTCGTATTTTACATCAAATAAACTTTCCCCGTTTCGACTGTTTAGCGTCAGATAATTCTTGAAATTTGGCGTTTTCCATTTCAAGTTCGCGAGCTCTCAGATAAAGCAGCGGCGTTGGCCAGAGCAAGGGGATGATCTGCGATGCATTTACATAGGCTATACATCTTTTAGGGCAAAAATATTCGAGCAAGATGAAAAACACATACGGCCGAAGAATCTGCAAGAAGAAAACCCCCAACAGCCGGCAAGATAAAACATTTTTTTCCGCCTGCTATCGTTTCGTATAATCTGAAATACTCTCTGGAAAAGCTTCGCAAAACGCGACTAGGTACACGAAAATTTTACCCAACAAAGGAGTTTTTATCACGAAGCTGTATGGTACGTGTAGTATGGCTGGCATATAGAGTAGGAAAAAAATAAAAAATACGACAACGAATCATAGACAGATAGAGAAAAAGAAAAGAATAAAAATATACACATACACACAGCTCGACTTATTGTTGCGACTAAATCCCCGGCACATTGTACGTCGAATATGAAATAAGGAACTTGTTGCCAGAGGCGAAGTTACTTTGTTTTTCGAACTATTGTCGCGAGCGTTAATATAGTTATCTGTAGTTTTTCATTCTGCGCTAATGAAAAAGTTGGGAAATTTTTTTATTTCGCCGAATCTGTATAGAGAGAGAGAGAGGAGCAAACAGGGTGTGTGAGATGGAAAAAGAATATATACGTATATACGAAAGTTGCAAACGTTCGCGCGAATACAAAACTTAAATATAAACTGTTTTGTATGTAATTTTAGGTGTCGTTAGAAGCTGGCAAACTTATCGCTCCGGGCGCTTTTCAAAATACACTTTTGTCGCACTTTTCACCATATTATAAGTAATAAATACACCACGTACAGACAACAACATGTGTACGCCATTGTTGTTATCCTCAAACCATACCCGCGTTTTTTCTTCTCCAACTCGCACTCAATTTAAATACCATTTAAAGATTTCCAACTTTTTTTTTCCTGGTTTTGTGTGGGTGATCGTTGGATAGGCAAATTGCCATTTGATGATTTCCTACTTTTTATCTTGTCAATGCGAAAGTGCAATAATTTTCATTCGCTGGAGATTCTTCTGCTTTGTTTTCCGCTGTAGCCATATGAGCGAGTTATTTGAGAAAAAAGAAATATTACGGAAGTCCAAAATTGCAAATTTGGCTTGAGATTTTTCAGAAAATTCAGGGGAATGATATTTATATCAGATTCCTTAGCTGCAAAAACCAACAAACAAAGACCATTAATATAACTTACACAATTCACTGCTTGAAAACTCAAGTAAGTTATTCATTAATACTATTTCAGGTTTCATAACGAGTATAAGACCTACCTCCTAGGTAGATCATTTCTAGAACATTGAAGCATTGCAATAGAATTCCGACGTTGAAGTGTATCTCTAGAAGATGAGACACTGAAAATGAGTGATTCCGGATACCTGAGTCCCATTTATGACGATGCCGAAATTCTAAGAATCACTGGCACCTATCTAGTACATCTTATACCTAGCTTACAAGGGAACCTGTTGAAGTGTTGAGGTGTCCACCTACGATTCGAACGGGACCGCGATTTTTGGAATGATCAAGGTCTGAAACCCCCAAAACCAAATTTTCAACTGCCCAAGCCCAACTTCATTCTTCGATTTTGAGCGAAAGTTTGAAAATTCAAAATTGACTGTTTTTGGTGATTTATGGTTTTTAAAAAAAAGTACGTACTTGATCAGTAAAAATGATCAAAGTAAGTCCTAAAACTGATGTCGCCAGATCCACTCCCAAATCACGTTTGAGGCGTCTCATTGACAGTCGATTTTGAATTTTCAAACGTTCGCCAAAAATCGAAAAATGGAAGTTGGGCAGCAGAAAATTTAGGTTTGAGGGTTTTAGAGCATGCTCTTTCCAGGATCGTGGTCCCGTTCAAATCGAAGGGTGACACCTCAAGACGTCTGTTTGTTAGTTCAAAGAATTGAATATTTTGTTTACTTTTTAGGCAGAATTAGAATCAGAACTGACAAAACATCGAAGAAACAGAGCGTGCAGCCGAAGTTATGATTTCTAATGGATTTTTGGAAGTAAGTAAATTTTAATGATTTTGTTTCGGAGGAATTCCAAAAGAATTTATTCGCGTGCTTTGAGTGATTTTTCTTTCGTGGAGGTTTCAGATGCATTCAATTTTTGGAATGATATTTAGAAAGTCACCCCTATTTACATCTATCAACCTACATGTCAAAAATAATTTCATTTATTTATTTTTTGTACTATTTTTTTTATTTAAGTGGTTGAAATACAGGTAATATTATTTATAAAAAATTAAATTAAATGATAAATTATAAAATGTAACTTTGTCAATTTTAAAAATAACTGCCATTTGGCCTTTTTAAAACCCTATCTCGTCGATGAAGAATTCTGAGGATTTGAAAAAATTTTATATCATCTGAAAGAGCACAAAAATCTCCACAAAATGGTATCATAAAATGACGGGGTCGTCGATCTACTTCAAAAGTTATGACTAGTCAAAGTATAAAGTTGATAAAAAAGTGACCTCATTCAACCTATCTTTTCTAAAAAATAATGATTATAGAGAGCGGAAATTCGTTGTTAACCGCAATCAACAACATTCCAGAAGTTGACGATCAAAGTGAATTGTTGATCCATATGCAAGATATGTTATGGGTGGGTGTAAACGATTTTTCAAACAATTTATTTAATTACATATCTGTTTATTGTTTGTTTTCCCGTTGGCGCAATGAACTTCGACAAGTATTGATCGAAATTTTGCAGAACATTACTCTAATGACACATCACTGTGTAGGGCTCGAAAATTTAGGAGTCCATTCTGACCAGAATCGGAGCACATTACTAATGACGTCATAGCACTACTTCTGAATGGTTTTTTTTTCAGTTTTTTTCATTAGAATTGTTTGCTTATTTATGGGAGAAAGTCTCTTTTCCAACTTTTTTAGTAGAAATATGTAACGAAATAGTGAATTATGTAAATTTAGATGGACTTTTCTGAATTAAAATTAAATTTCCAATCAAATGGTGTAAACAATTTTTGTTTTCATGTAGAAACAAACGAATTTATGACGGTAATTTTCATTCACGGATTGGTATGTAAGGTTCACTTTGAATTATAAGTTCTCGAAATTTTTAGTGAGCACATGAGTGTTTCAAAATGTTCAGAATTTTATTCTGTTTGAAATGTTTTTTTTTTTTACCCAAAGGCTCAGCGTTTATTGTTCAAAATTCATTAAAACTCTATAGTTGTGAAAACCAGAGATGCGGAGTAAAAAATAAAAATTGAACTTTGAGATTTAATCAATTCTGAACGGTAAACGCTAGCTCCTTTGGATAAAAAACTATTTTGAACAGCCAAAATTCTGAACATTTTTGTATTATAAAACATCTATGTTTTCACTAAAAATTTCAATTCAAAATATACTTAGGTACATAACAATTTATCCATGAATGAAAATAGGTACTATTAAAGTCCTTGTTTTTTCTGCACGAAAACAAACCATTCAATTTCATTTTAATTGAGAAAAGTCCTCATCAAAATTTACACAAATTTACTTATTCCAACCAATAATTAATAAAGTCGAAAAACAATATTTTCCCCATACAACTACAAGCGAAAACTCGGAAGATGAAAAGAAAAACATCGAGAAATAGTGCTATGACGTCATCAATAAGGTGCTCCGATTCCGGTCAAGATGGACTCCTGAAAAAGGATACTGGACAGTACCTATTCCCCAAAAATTGATTTTACTTTTAAAAAAATAGGTTTACATATCCATCACCCCTAATGTGCCTATGTAACATACTCAATAACATGTTGCAGATCTATTAGTTCGAGGTTTGGAATTCCAAAATCGACTTTGTGGATGTCCTTTGTGCGTGTAATAAAGGCACTAAACATCATTGCGCCATAAATCATAACATAGCCCTCGTCCAATGAAAGAAAAGTTATTTCTCAAAAATTACAAAAGTGCGCTGGAATGAGAAACGTGGTTGGCGCTGTTGATGGGACGTATGTACAAAGGCACCTAAAGAACCTCCGCCATACTAGGGATACATCAATAGCAAGATGTCAATACGCAATTTCACTTCATGGTATGTATTCTTACGAATAGGCGAGTATCGTTCCCCCTCCTTGAAATCACCTTAGAAGTGCTAAAATACATAAATAGGCCTACTAATTTCTGTTTTACATAAGCATTTGTGACCATAAGCGGAAGTTCATCGATTGCTACACTGGGTATCCCAACAGTGTGTCTGACATTAGAATTTTCAGAAATTCAGATATTTTTAAAGAAATTGAGGCGAACAAGGACGACGAGCAGATTCTTATTGTGAAAAAGCATAACCATCAATGCCTGGTGTCTATCACCATTCATTCAAAGAGGCAATTTCACAGAAGAACACAGACAATTCAATAGAAAACACAAAAACTCGACAGGTAATTAAGGGAAAAAATGAAAAATAAGAAGTTGTGAAAACAAAATTATTTTGTTTCGTTATTCGTTTATCAAATTTCAGAAATTTTGATCAATTTTCACTATTGAAAAAAGTTTGAAATAATATTACTTGAACACAGTAAAGAAACTAGTTCAATTCAATATGAGATCAATAATAATGAATTTTAGGTCTTTATGTAAGGTTGATGACCTTTTGTGCAACTTTTGGTCAATTTGGCCTGCAATGACCCCATACAGGTGATCCGTGCGAACGTTTTCGTTATTGTTTGGAAGATTTCGTCGTTCAACGTATCTGGACATGACTACCACAAATTTCATTCCTACGACTATTATCGCGTGTTGCGTTTTACACAACCTTTCCCTGGAAGATGAGAAGAGTTTTTGATAAGATTGTAGAATGACGGACAGGTCTTTTATAGAACCATAGTGAATGACATTTCCGAAGAAGAAGATGGAGAAAGTGTAGACGATCCTGAGCCAGAGTCCGTCATTAAATAACTGTTACACTATTATGATTATTTTAAATACATACATTCGTAGATAGGTACCTAGCTACCTACTTACTTAGCTACGAATGTATGTCATTCCAATAGCAATAGTTCGATACAGTATATTTTTTGATCCAATTCCCTTATCTTCAAGGTACGTTTTGGGTTTTTGTCAGATATAAACATTCGTGGCTAGTGAAATGCATTATGATATTTTTTGAAAATGAATTAAATAAAATTAAAATTATAATTTTGTAAATTGTTTTTCATTAAATTTTGCAATTTTCAAAGTTTAATTATGAAGATGTCTGAAAATTGTCAATTTGTTATGATAGGAGAGTGTTTCAGTGTTTGATAATACTCATGGGCGCCGGAGTTTCCGCACGAGTCTTTGAAAAATTCGAAAGTGGCCGTGAAGTAAGTATGAATGTTTTTGGCGTACTGATACATATTAGACAACCACCTCGAGTACTGACCTTTTTAAATTTTTTTGTAGGAAGAACTACATATATGTATTTGCGATTCTTGCAACAAATCCTTCAACAACGGATATGCGCTCAGCCAACACCTTCAGACACATAAGGGTCAGCGATATGAGTTGTCGTGTAGCCGTCCCCTATCACATTTCAATTAGGTTGATTGAACTTTTCAAACCACACAAAAGAGAACTAGAAGGCACAGTAACCAAACACGAGACAATTTCTATGAATTTTCGCTTCAATTCTGCCCAAGTGCAACGGAGATGGCGCTACCTCAAATCAAGGTAGAAGGTAAGTAAGTATATGAAAGTAATTATTGATGGTCGAGCAGCTACGAGTTCAGGGGCTGCTGCTGTTCATTCTTGATTTTTTGAAGGATTACATGAAATATTTCGTAAAGAACCAAACGTGACACCTCAAACATGTTACCAGTAGCAGTCGAGAGAAAGGCAATGTTGAAAATTTTACTTTTACTCAACAAAATGAGTCCACACCTGGGTTATCATCCAGCAGTTATATGTATCAATGCACATTGCACAGGGTGGGAGTGCAGCTTAGAAAAAAAGCGGAAAAAAGAACGTTGAACCAAATATTGACGACTTCAGAAACAAAAAACAAAAAGTGACACTGAGAAAAATGACAAAAAAGGATGTTCATCATCAAGAAGACATCGCAGTCAAGAAGAAAGTTGTGACACTTTTGGGAGGTGCGGAAAAAATAAGAAATGCATACGAGATAAGACTAACCTTACCTCAAAAGTAAGTGTAATCTCTCCGGTAGGATCAGCAACACCGCCACTGAGTAAAACCCCAACAATAGTGGACTTTACCGAAGGAACAGGTATCTACCCAATTTGCATGTGAATATTTGTTTTCTTTCTCAACATTTTAATGAATGATTTGCCTACATGCATGAGTATTTTCTCGCGCTTGTATCAAAAATGAATTATATATAACTCATTATTGTATAAAAAATTGAAAACAAATAGTTACGCAGTCGAAATATTTAAAAAATCAGAAGAGTTAATTTATGGATTTATTGTAGGCCTATTCTCTTTTGAGTAGGTATCAAGACGACTTCGAGTACGGAATTTCACGAACACTGAGAAAAATTACTGAAAACTTTAGTAAAGGAGCCTGGTCATTTTTTTGTAGTGTTTACTACGTTTTATACGTAGTACCTACAAACAATAAAACAATATTAAAAAGTGTAGCGAAAAGTACTTTTTCTATTACAGTTTTCAGCAACATGTATGATAAAATTTAGTAAATTTTACAAAAAAGGTAATCAGGGAGTACCTTTACTAAATTTTACAGTAATTTTTACTGAATACGTAGTTCTCTCAGTGAATATGTGTACGTCCGTTTAAAAAGGTCCCACATTGTCGGTATGGAGTTATGAGCAGGGTGGTATATTAGACAACATTTCTGATCAAATGAGACCTCGCGAAGCCTTGCAAGTCCAATTCTCACTGATTTATGCGGCTTTGAAGTTGAAAGTTCAAAAAACATGGTTTTGAGAAAACCGCTTTTAAAGTTTTTGTAAATTTTTTTCACTAAAATTCAAATTTTTCAGTGAATTTTGCACCTAAAAGACTTCGCGAGGTTTCATTCGACTGGAAATGTTATCTGCAATTCTCGACATATACGGATTCGAATATCATTTTGAACAGGGATACCAGAGTAAGCAAGTTGAAATACATATTAATTCAAGTTCAGTTTCATGTCCATAACAAACCAAAAAGTATGGCTAAAATTTTATAAAAGGAATTATTGAAGTTTGCGAAAAGGATAAGTATAAGACATTTACGGATCCGAATATCATTTTGAACAGGGATACCAGAGTAAGCAAGTTCAAATATTCATTCAAGTTCAGATTCATGTCCATAACAAACCAAAAAGTATGGCTAAAATTTTATAAAAGGAATTGTTGAAGTTCGCGAAAACGATATAAGTACAGAGTGGAAACAAATAGGCTATGTAAAAAGGTAATAATTTTGAAGGTGCCAAGTTTTCACCTCTCACAATCTGATGAATTAGGGTACTCTCTAAATTTGATTTTTACTGATCAATTCAGTAGTTTTTTTACTGTTTTGCAGTAAAAAACTACTGCTTTTAAGAAGCCAAAATGTCGTGACTGCTAAGCAGTGAAATTTCACTGTTTCAAATTTAGAGAGTACCTACATAGGCTGCAGGGTGCTCCAAATATCATAAAACATGTCGAAGACTGACAATTTGAGTTGTGCTCACTTTCGACCTTCCGAGTCGATTAGAGAAAATCTGAGGAATCGACGTGCCGGACATGGCAGAGGAAGAGGCATCGGCCTAGAGCAGCTAAGGGCAACGCAGATACGATTTAATCCAGTAGTGAGAGTCGAAAGGCTGGAACCCGAGGAAGAGCCGAATCAGCAGCAGCAGCAGCAGCCGGAGGGTCATCCCATTTTTACTCACTTCGGGTTTCGAAAAAATAACATAAATACATACATATTAAGGATAAAAATGAAATGCAGCAGCACCTAAAAACTCGGATTCACTGTCTTTGTGAGCCCTTCGATCAATTTGGGTGCATTTTTCCAAAATTCACTTCTTCGAAAGGCTTGCATTGGCTTTATTTTTTTGTTTTAAATAATAACTGGAGAAAACGCAATTTGAAAATTAATGCTGAAATCGATCGAAAGAGTAAGAACGATGGTGAATTCGAGTTTACGCGCGCTGAATTTCATTTTCACCCTACTTATAGTATTTTTCCAAAAACTAGAGAATTCAGAAAAATCTGCTGGAGGTTCCAGAATATCTTGAATCCATCACTAATTCCCTAGAAAGTCGAAAATAGGGCATAAACCAGAAACCTCGTTTCAGCATTTTATTAAAATTTGATCAAATTTGTGAAGTAGGTAAGTAAACATTAGGATTTCACTACAGTTGATTAGTACCGAAACACTTCAATTCTACTAACTGGTGGGATTTCTCGTATAAATTCTTGAGCGAGATCCTGCTTTTTCATTTTTACAAGTTCGAAACGAATTTATAAGTAACTATTCGATTACTCTGACCTACATTTTGTTCAGTGTAATTATGTGAAGTTACCTATATCTCTTTTTGAGTTGCCATTTTGATGCATAAAAATTACATTGACGAAAAAGACATAGATTAAACATACCAACATAAAGTACATACCTAAATCATGATGAAAAACTAATTTGAAAAAAAGTTGTGGAGGAAGGAGACGACGCGATGGGGGAAAAAAGCTTAGCTCAGAACCGCCAACAAATAACGCTCTAAGTACAGAATAATCGTGGAAGTCAGGGCAGTAGAAAATAGGTAGAAAATAAAAATGGAATTTTTGATTTATAAAAAATGATATTAAATATGAGTTTTGAGATCTGATCATGGTTTCCATGTACATATGAACTTCAGATTTGGCGAAAAGCTGAATTTTCTATTGACATCTACACAAATTTTCAACCATCAGACTAAAAAACTCCATCTCAAAATCAATATACCTCAATTCATTTTCCACAAAATTCCCTCCCAACTGCGGTGTAATTTGTTCGTTAGCTCTTAGAATGATCGGCGATATAGCACATCGCTGTCTGTTGAAGCGTTAAAACAGAGATAGCAGGTTTTTTGTCTCATCTTACGCTATACTTACAGCATACCTACTGCTACTCAAACCCCCTTAATTTTTTCCAAGACTCCCTCCCTCCACCCTCGACGAAGTTCTTAAATAGCGTTATTTTGAACGATAAGCGCGACGACGAAGATGACGCGAACCCTTGTCTCTTTATTAGAGAGGTAATTCGCTATCAAGATTTTACACAATTAACGCCATTAACCGCCGAGAAAACTGTCATTCTGCTTGGCACTTTTATTGAACAAAGAAACCCTCATATTAAATAAGCCATAAAGGCGATACGATGACGATGGAACGTAGCGCGGGCACTGTACTGTTGTGTTGCTTACATCATCATCATCTTCGTACCTACTCTTCCTGCTATATATAAAAGCGAAAAGCAAAAGCACAGATCGCTAGCACATGAGTGTGTTAAAATGTACGAGTATGTTGGCGAATTCTCCGGTGTTGGGTTACGGAGACGAGTTCATTGCTTGACATGCGATGAAAAGGAAATATCAAAATTGAATACCTCATAGTACACAATGAGTACATGTTAAGGGGAAATCAGGGCTATAGGTACCTTCACTTGCTTCCATATAATATATAAATAGTACACATCAAATGATAAATAAAGGCTATAATATGTATGAGAAGAAGCTCGAAACTTGTACTGTACAGGAGAGGTACGATAATATTATGTATTACAGGCTTTATTTACACTCAATGTACGGAACGCACTACGTATGTACAAAGTATAAGGCGAAATATAACGCTATTTAAAAAGAGAACCGTGTTAAGGAGAGAGAAAAACAGCCAAGGACTGAGAAAACCTACACAACGACGCAGCTCCTTTCCTCTTCAGTATCATTTATACGTACCTACACTACTCGGTACGCAAAGTAGAATATTTAAGACGAAGCGAGGCGGCAAGGGTGAAAAAAAGAGTTCTCTCGCAAAAAGGTAAAGAGCTCTCTGATGAATTGAAGTGGATAATTTGCTCGGTGACTTTTGAGTACAATTCTTAATCAGATTAACCGCCTGGGTCAGGTCGGGCTCGACTAGGCAGGGTGAAGATGTGCTCGACAGAGTACGTTGTTTTATCGAGATTTGCTAACATGGCCAATTACCACAGGATTATCCTTTCGCTGACACGATAATTATACCCAACGGTCATCTCATCCGTGTGTGCTCGAGTACGGTCGTGTCATCTTGACCGACGGCCAAGTGCTGAAGAGAGACGGTACATAACGTATACAAGGTGTCCCATAGTTCAGTACAAGATCTTAAAAAAAAAGAAATACTGTAGTAGACCACGAACAGGTAAACCTCACGGAATCTCACAAAAGTAAGTTACTAATGTATCATTACTCAAGACAAAAGTATGATTACACAAATATCCCAAATTTTGAAGGAAAATTTTCAAGCTTCCTCCGATTTTTAAGGTAGATGGCGGAATATTCTACTGTGTTTTTTTCGTAATGAAATTTCATTCACTTCAAAAACACCATTTCGACAAAGAAATTAGAAAATATTTTGATACTTTTTAACAAAACATTGGTCATTATAACACCGAAAATTAAAATCTCAATCAATAGATGAAAGAAATTAAAATTCATTTGAAAATTATTTCCTAGAAAATGAAAAAATTTAATACGGCAAAAAACACCAGGAAAAAAAGAGGAACGGACGTAGGATTCGATATTTTCAGAGTTATGAAAATAAAAACGAAAAAAAAAAATCAAGTTAATTATACGACAGAAAATAAGATCACTTGAGAACAATTGGGAACTTAAAAAAAAAATGAAATTCCATTCACCTTCTTTCTTCTCAATCAGAGGGTGATCGAGTAAACCTGGCACTTTTTTTCAGTCCAACACAGCATCCTTTGATCATGCAATCGTCGTTTACTAGGTTGGGCCATCAACTTTTTTTTTTGGAAAATTGGACGAAGGGTTTGAAAAAAAAAGTTAGGAAGACCTCAAAAGACGGTGGTAAAAATTTTGGTTCCTCAACTTTTACCATCTATTTTTTACTGAGTTATAAAATTTCAAAATACATTATACATTAAAAATTAAAAAAAAAGAGTTTTTACGAATTTTTTTTGTAGAAATAGATCATATTATACCCACTTAGATCTGTAAAAACAGATTTTAAATTTTTTCACCATTCCAGAAGGTTTGCATGACTCAGGACCGGTTTCTCCATAGTCAGTTCAAGAAAAAAAAATCATTCAGAGAAAAATACGAGGTTGGCTGTGCAACAGACCACTCATGATATTCCATCAGAACTTTTCGTTATTCACAAGCGATATTTAAATGCAACTTATATTACACCAGCCATAAAAAGAAAAGGCAGCTTAGGAAAGATCTTGCCGATGAGAAGAAGCAGATATGTGGTACCGGATGTGGACCTTACAAGCCACCTAAGAACTACTGTGAAGAAAGTATACGATTTTGGACCTATTTCAAACCTGAGTAACACAACTAAAAAAAGGGGGAAAACGTCAAAAATGGTTTTATTACTTCCAAGTGGATGTATGTATTATGATCAATTATCACCAAAAAAATTTGTTTAAAAAAACGATTTTCATGAACTTTAATATAAGTTTGAAAATTTGAAACCCCGGTAGAAAAGTGATGGTACAAATTGGAAGTCTTTTGACATCCACCTCACAACTTTTTTTTCAAATACCCCCTTCCAATTTTCCAATAAAAAGTTCACCAATGACCAAAGTCGTCTACGTCGAATTGATTTCGATCAATTCATTTTCAAGCTAATGCAGAGCCTCCAACAGAAGATGACTTTTTTTCATGAAGAAAAAAGAAGGCGATAGTACAAAAAAACGGTAACCGCAGCAGCAAGACCGCCAAGGTAAGCGTTCGTTTTTTATTTAATATTTATGTCATTGATTACATATCGCTCCAGTAGACCTATTACAATCAATTTTGGCGCAATTCACTTTTCAAAAATACAAGTATCGACTTCCGTCAGTCGCAAATCTGAAGAGATGGGTCAAGAAAGGGATTTCTGTACATATTGAAAATCTCACAAGAGAGGTGTATCTCAACACGCCGAAAATTTTCGTCAACGACAACCAAACTGAATCGAAATACGAGTAGCATGCAAAAAAAACACCACCAGCCAACATTTTAGGAGCTGAAGGGCATTTTTCGATTTTGGGTGAATTTTTGAAAGAAAAATTTAGACCAAAAGAGCATAATAAGATGTCAGCATTGTCGAGGATGAAAATCAATTGAGAATAAAAAAAGCTCGCCTCGAAATTGAAATCAACGTGTACCTAATCCTTTTCTAGTTGTTTCCTTTTTTTTCAGAATAATTTCTTTTTCGTTTTGTGAATTTTTGTATATTTTTTAATATTCTCAAAATTTTGCGTAATTTCAATTCAAAGTAAACATACCTACAAAAAAATCTGTTCATAAAAAGAATGTAAAAATCGCCATTTCTGTACGAAATGGAAAAAAATTAGACCAATCGATAGGAAATATTATCCTCATTCAATTTATGTTCAGACAAAAATTTTCTCAAACCCCTTCAATTCCAAGAAAAATTTACAATTTCGAATTTGCATTAGTTTTCTTAGAAACAAATCGCAATATTTTGATTTAATTTGAATATGAAACAGTCGATACGGATATTTTGACAATATCGATAAAATCGCAAGTAAAAGTATCAAATATGTCCGACACCTACAAAGAAGCTTACAATGAAATACTCGAAAAATTTAATCATGCAAACATAAAGCCCGAATAAAAGCTGAAACCTAGTTGGTGAAAGCTTTCCAACTTCATGAGGTCTCTTTGAAAAATCTTCCGAAGGCTCCAGAAGAGAACTCGCTCATCAGAACAGTTTAAAACAGTTTCTAATCTAATCAATTTGGGTGGACGAAAGTGAGGTGCGCTTACTGATGCTTAATTCTTATTACTATAAAACTAAAAGCAACGATCCGCTCTAGAGCGGATAGACCTGAAAATATTGACGGATCCAAATCTTGAAACAGTAACTACATACACAAGTACCTCGTCATGGTAAGAAGAATTTTTATTTCAAAGTAAATTGCTTATAACACTTCTATAGCCAATGCATCAATACGTCTTTTCTTTGCTATTTATTCTATCCGCTTTCAATTGACTAAACTCAACTCGTTCGTGATTCTCTTGGTTCGAGTGAAACAAAATTGAACGTCCTGTGAGTTTGTTGCAAGATATCACTCCAAGTTTACACAACACAAAAAAATGATATAAAAAAATTAGTAAAAACTGCTTTTAAAATTTCTCTCTCAACGGGCAACGTGGAATTTTGTGTAAAATCATTTTTTTTCCGTTTTGCAACCTTGAAGTTAAGCCCTGTGGCAAATTCACAAGACGTTTAATTTTGGTTCATTCAAAGCACGAAAATCTTGAAAAGGTTTAGATGAGAATAACTGGAGGCTCTAGAACACTTTGGAACCACTTCCTATCAACTCAGTAAGTACCTTAAAATTAGGTAGAGTATACTTCGGATTTTTATTTCTTAACTTCATTGAGGAAAATTTTGAGAAATTTTCAATCTCGCAAAATCTGCTGGAAGCGCCAAAACTGCTCAAAACGTTTTGAAACTGTTTCGAAACAAATCAAGTGGCCAAGTACATAGATACTTGCAGGTGAAATTCAACTGAGAGGGGTTTTGCGATAAGGGCCCTTGTGGTGATATTTCGATTTTTTCAGGAGAGAGAAAACATCGAATTGCTTCGATTTTTTCGATTTTTTTATTTTTTGATTTTTGGGTGCTGTGTTGTCTTGCGCATAGGTTGGATGGGAAATTTTGACGAAATTCGTTCATCATCGCCTGATATCCGTGATTTAGAAAAGGGACCTTGTGGTGAAAAGGCGAATTTATACAACGTTACAGACAACCCCGCAAAAAAATACCGAGAAATTCGGATTCGCCATGAAATTTTAGATAGGTAACAACAATAAAATAATTTTTCCATCGACCTTTTTTAAAAAAAATAAATAAATAAAAAACAAACTAAAACTTTGTTTTTTGATTTCCCAAAAATGTGAGTTTTTGAGTATTCATGTTCAAGTAATTTTTAAACGAGAAGTTGATGAGATAGGCGAAATCTGATTGCACCATTCGATTTCTCGTGAAAAAGTAAGTCGGAATCGCCAATAAAAAAAAAAAACATCGAATCACCACAAGGACCCATATCGCGAAACGCCTCTCAACTTTTCTACGTCAATCTGATGAAAATTGAATGTTTTTCCTCACTTCTGGCTGAATTTGCTTTTAAGAAATTCACCAAAAATCTAAAAATTCACTTTCGCACCAGATATTTTGACAGGAAATGGATGCTCTTTTGATTTACCACAGTTTAGTTGAAAAATGTCTCCGCCTTCAGCAAAACTTTTGCGATTTTTGATATTTTCCCTCAAATCTTAGACTATTAAAATGGTAAGAAAATACACTAACCAATCTGTCATTCCGGATTTTGGGATTCACCCGTTCTTATTGAATCAGAATATCGATTTCACGATGGAATTGAATTTCAAGCTGCCTAAGTTGATTACAGCACATTCTGGAGCGATTTGAAATTGCTGGAGGAAAAGTCTGTTTTACCAGGAGGCTTCGAATTGGCTAGAAAGTAGTCGCAATCCATTCAAAGGAGTTTTATACATATTTCAAGATTTACCCTTTTTGTAAAAAATAACGATGGGCTATTTCCATAATTTTCAAAAATTCACCAACAATGAAAAAAAATCAACTTTGACATCGGCAGCTTAAAATCAAGTTCTATAAATTCAACGTCTTGACTCTTGAGAACATTTCATTTTACAACAATTTTTCAAAAAGAGAACATTGAAATACTAACTAATTATTTGAAGCATAATTACGATGAACAGTAAGTAATCTAAAATTTAACATATGCCAAATATTCACACAGGACACCCTGTATACGCTAAAATACACCTACAACGAAAACCTATTGCCTTAAATTACTCGTAGACACAATTCTGGTACATGGCTACCAATTTCATCCAAGCTATCGAATATTTCACCTTTCTTTTCGATTCTCACTAACCTATCAGGATGAAAATAACCAAAGCTTGATTTCCACATAAAGAAAAACACAATTTGCAAACCGGAGAGGAAATCTCTCACAAATGCGTATACCTACGTTTGCGTCGAGGCAAAAAGTACCAAGGGTGAAGACGGGACAGCAAGGTGTATGATATCGATACGTATATACGTGAAGAATACAAGGGTTGTGACTCGAGGGTGTGGGATGTGAATTAGCTCGTGTAATTTGCCCGGTGAAATATGCTCGTTGTGACAATTTTCGATTACCGACGCTATTACCATAATATAGTTGACAAGCTTGTGTCGTATAGCACGAGGTGTTTTTTTCTTGTTCTTTTTTTACTCGGAAACCCTCGTTTTCGTTTTCTTGCCTCTTTTTCCCAAAGTCTTTCAGAGCAAACGGAGCATTTTATATATAACACGAGATACGGTATACCTATACGTATAGTAAGGTAGGTACGAGTATGCATGCTACGTATATCATAATGTAAAAATTAGTAAAAATACGTGTATGGAAAAAAAAAGAAGAGAATAATAATAAGACGAAAGAAAAAAGAAGAAGAAAACGCGTTTCACGAGCAACGACTTTCGACTCGACTTCAGATAAAATTAACTCGGTTTTACGTTTTCAAGCGAAAAATAAGATGATGGTGTTCACTTAAGTATAAAACAAAGAGTTAAAACACCTAGCAAGAGCTATTCTTCGCAATGGGTACAGGCGAATCTTTATCGTGGTTTGGTGACATTTACCAAAAGATTTATGTAAGCATCCTATTAAATTATATTTCGCTTGGGAACTCGGTAGAGAAAATATATGTCGGATTTCTTTCGCCCTTCTTGCTCTAGACGCAGGTTTTTTTTCTTCGCTATTCACTTTTCTCCTTTTGGTTTGTCGACGACGACGACGAACAAGAAAAATAGAAAAAGTATACGCGAAGACGTGGAGGGGAAACTGGTCATAAAAAATTTATTCCGGCAGAAGGGAAAAACAATGTCGTGACGGCTGTATGAACAACTTTTTGCCGAATATTTTTCTTTCCAACTTGGTAAATATTTATTATATTTAATGGAATTAAAAATTAAAGTTTTTTCAGGCACCGCCATCCAAAGCCAGCATTGGTATAGCTCTTCCTTGCCTGCCTCTGTATTACGGTTTATTTTCGAATAAATCATGTTTTAGGCGATGACTGTGAAACCTTTGCTGCTAACGTGCGGTTTAGAGAATTGAATATAAATTTCAAAGATGCTGCGTACAAACAAGATGGTTGAATATATTTTAAGTACACTTGGCAGCTGGAGAAAAAATTCTTACCGTTGGTTTTTCAACGGGTCTAGATTTTCTTTTCAATTTATCCTGTTCGATTTTATTCAGGGTTCTTACGATTCGCTATGTTTTTTCAAAAGCGACACGAACGACTCCCAGACAGTATAAAATAATGGATAAACCTGTTTGTTTTCAAGGAGGTGTATAAAAGATGTTGTAAATCAATCGGAGGTCGAAATTCGTACGTTGATCAGGGTTTTATTAGTGGTCTAGTGATAGCCCTTGGCCAAAGTACTACACCATTAGAATTTTAGTAGCTAATTTTAAATTCAGCTCTCACAAAAAATTTTGAATTTTTATATTTTCAAAAATCGCTACCCCGATGCTCAGGTTAAAATTTAAAATTTTATTATGGGAGCTAAACTCAAAACTGGCAGCTGAAATTCAAGGGTGTGGTACTTGACACTTGACCCAAGGGCTTTACCACTGAGACCACTTCTCATCTGAATCTCTTCGCAACAAATTTTAATTCTTGGTATAAATACAGGGGACACTAAACTTGCAGTGCTCAACTTCAGTAGATAACATTTTCAAGAATTTAGGGTCATTAGATACCCCAAAAATGAATTGTACCACAAACATCGGGGCGAGGGAAGGCAACAGACCATCAATTTGTGACATGTACATTCAAAAGAGGAAGTAAGTACATAGCTTCACAAAATTGATGATCGTTCAGTGCTACATAATTAAATCATATGAACAGAATAATTACTTACATTTACTCGCACTACATATTGGAGCATACGATGAAAATTCGTACTCACCTGAAACAATAAAGAACAACAAGTGATTAGTTTAAGTAATTTTTTTTTCTTTCAAATAAATAGATTGGGTTGGGAGAAACTGCGTGGCCCTTCAATCCATAAGTTTGATAATCATCTCACAATCAGAGATGACGGTCCTGAACGATTTTGTTCGGGATTACAATTTAAAGGATCAGGATCAAGGGCCAGGGTTCGGATTCAGGGTTCAAAGGTTCATGTTCAGTTCCGGTTCGGAATCTACCAACAATCGGGATCATAAAAAATCAAATCGGTGTCAAGTTCAATTTTTTCTCTGCTTCTTTGTAATGATTTTGGCATAAATTTTCTGGCTACAGAAATCGAGACACCCCGAATGAATCGGTATATCTATGTGCAGAAACGATAAGATTATCAGGACTAATTTTTCGAACAAGTGATAAATTTAGACTCTAGAAATGTAATCAATATTGAAAAATTGGTAAGTACTCGTCAATTTTTCAAATTGCACATCGTTAGGCAAGTAAGTAAGTAGTATACGCTCCTATTTTTTTTTCATTTATTCAATGTAGTAACTTTGAGACACATGCGGCAGCATAGCTGGCATTACGTCACTTTTACAACGTCATTCAAGAATAAAAACAATCAAAGTTGAAAGAATTATTCAAACATGCAGACAAATTTTCGAACTGAACAAAGCTAAATTGACAGAATAATATACAGAAACACGTCACCAGCTAAAATTTTAGGAGCTAAATAAGCATTTTTCAATTTTTAGTGAATTTTTAAAAGCCAAAGAGACCAAAAATACGAAAAAAACAAAATTTTACGAAATTGAATTTGATAAAAACGACACAGCATGAAGAAGGATTTGAAGTAACGATACAAGAGTTAGTGGAAAACGGATCGTTATTGCAAATTCGTTACTTGACCAAGACAGATAAATGTAATTTAATAAATTTGCCCAATTTTTGACGCCCTAAATTGATTAGAAACAGTTTCGAGTCGTTTCAAGGCAGATTCTAGAGCCTTCAGAAAATTTTTGAAAATTGAAATTTCCAAAAAAATTCTACTGAATGAAGTTGGAAGGCCAAGACAAACCTACGTTATACCCTAATTTGAACATTCTGAATCGATTGTTGATGGTTTCAAGTAGTTCTGAAGCCTCCAGCCATTGTTATCTTTTCTAGTAGATTTTCTAGAATATGATTGGAGGGTCCTGCATTGATTGAAACCATCTCCAATTGACTCGGAATTTTGAAATTAGGTTATAAAGTACATTCTAGATTTCCAACTTCATTGGGTGACATTTATTGAGGAAATTCGTATTTTCAGAAATCTATCGGAGGCTTCCAAAACAACTCAAAACGGGTTTTGAAGCCGTTTCCAATTGATTTCGTGGACTGAAATTAAGCTGTCAATAATGTACCTAATTTGATAAAATTTTATTTTTTCCAATTTCGGACACTTTGATTTTCAAACATTCACCAATAATCGAAAAATGCACTTCAGCATCAGAAATTTCATTGAGGATGTATTTTTACACGCTCTTTCGATTTGCTTTGTCTGGGTCGAAAAGATTTCTGACCGTCAGGAAACTTTCCTCATTAGTCAATTCTGCGAATATATCATTCGACATACTTTTTATCCGTGGAAAATGGAAATGGAGGAACAGCTCATATACTAATGAATTCATTTCAATATTCAAGAGGATACCCACCAATCAATATACCCTCAGCCCAATTTTACAGATATATGGAGAGCATATACTTAACTTATGCTATAGTGATCGACTTATGCTATAGTGATCGGTGAGTTATTTTTTTCTTTCATCACACATTGAAGTATTCCTAATATAATTTTACCCATTTTAGGTTTCAGCATATACAATGGACATGAAAAGTATTGGCACATCTCATCAAAAATCGTCGTTTTTCCACATTGAAGTAACGAGCTCTAATTTAGAAATCACTGAAAACATTGAACTGGGTAGGTACCCACTCATAGAAAATGTAATTTCCAGCAAAAAAGGTCATTACCACTTTATGCCTATCTTCAATGAAATTTGCCATACTTTTTTATTAGTCATTTTTGGAAAACCCATTGAAGATGGGTGAAAAGTAATGCGGGCCTTTATTGCTGGAAATCAAATTTTCTATAAAATAGTACATATATCTAAGTGTTTTCAATTACCTATCTCAGAATTTGATCTCGTAGGTAACATCAATTTAAAAAAATTTCTACTTTTGATAAGGTGTGCTAATACTTTTTGTTCCCCCTGTAACTGGCACTGGAACTAGATATTAAAGTGATTCATCCACTTCAAGAAACATTGAAAATTGTTTCAAGTCAACTCATCCTACCTCACCTCCACTCCAGAATTGCAAAATGAACAAACACAAATCCAACCCTGCGAAATCGATTTCAAAACAACCCTCTCCACGACCTGTTTTCCATTTCAAGGGTAATTACACACTCGGTCGTATTTTTCCATCACTTCTCATTTCATTTCATTTGGGTTGAAATTAACATCGCACAACTCGAACTTTGATAATCGCTCGTTCTGTTGACATTTCTTGCAGGTATGTTGACATTTTGACCACGGCTATTCGTTCAGAATACATCGCCAACTCGCTACCCAGCCGACCAAACGACGAAGTACTCGAACTTTTAATAAAATTAAACTCGTAGCATTTCGAATAGCTCGAGTCGTATTATTACACTCTTGTTTTTTTTCGTTTGTATAAGAATTGCCCTTTACCTTGCACTCGCAGAGTGACCGACTTTACAGCGAATTCCTATAAAAAATTAATCTTCGAAAGAGTCATGTGCTAGTCATTTTGACCGTTCAATTTCAATTGGACAAATCAACGCGGGTTAGAAAATTCCCATAGCAAAGCGATTAATTTTATTTCTCGGGTTTTGAATTTCTTTTAAAATTGGGAAAATTACACCAAGTGTAATTTGATATGAGCGGTGTTTGAAATCTTTCAACCCCCCCCCCCCCCAAAAAAAAACATGATCAGACCCAAAAAACGATGTGGCGTTTAAAAATGATACCATCAAGTACCTATAATGTAAATGGTTACACTTCTTTAGGCACTTATCATCACCACGACTGAAAGATTAATATTAATATAATACACCAGACGGTTTATCTTAACCTTCAATCCGTTTGTAATAAAATATAGTTAGAGCTTTTTCCACGTGTTGCCATTCAAACACACGTCTCCATACTCAACAGTTCTTCTTAAAGCGATATGTTGAAGTACCCACCTAGTGTGGAAAATTTCACGAGAAAAATACGAACACGAAGTATACACAGGGCTAAATGGGCTGAATCGAAAACGAATAATACAATTTTACATCGTCGAAATAAAACAGCCTTAAAATTATTTCACAGCGACTTACGTTAAATGGGAATTAGTAAGAAATGTTTTTTAAAGTAATTTTCGGGAAAATGTTCAAAGAAACCAGAGAATCACTCCAAGTTGGAAACCCATATTTAAAAAATGGCTGAAAAATCTACTCCTTAAGGAAAGTTTTAAATCATGGATATGTTTTTTTTTCTGAAATTCCCTCAATGTTCAGAATTGAAAAATTTAAAAAGTTCAGAGATATATCAAAAAGTCAATTTAGAAAATTTGATAGAAGTAGGTTTGATCCCCTCCTCCCCCCCCCACACAATACGTCACATTGTCAGAAAATCAACAAGATTTTTTCCCAAGTTTATTAAAGTCCGGCATAATGTCATAAAAGTCAATACAGTAGATTCCACTGATTACAATCGTGTTGGGACCGTGTGATTTTAATTCTGGCATGAAGAATATTCTCAAATAAGCGGGAAACATTTTTCATTTATGAATGTTCAAAAACTTGAAAATTGCTGCTTTTTATTTATACATTTTCCAGTAAGAAGGCATTACTTTGATAAAAACTTGTATTCAATGCATTTATTGGTTGATACATAGATAAATTATGTATGTTGAGAAAATGTTATCAAAAGAAGCTTTTTAAAACCTTTTTTGACCATCAAGTGTGAAAGAAACCTCCGTTTTTGAACAAAATACGCTCGATTTTTACATTTTATCGAAAAATTTCTCTGTTTTTAAACGACTTTTCGAAAGTTTTCAATCCGTTCCTTAAGTTAACATTTGTAATTATTACCTAAAATAGGGGGAATTACGCAGTAAGTAATCTTTTTCATGATTCGTTGGGAGTCATTCAATTGAAAACTTTTAGCTCAAGAATATCTCATATGAGGTTCAGCAGAAAATTGAACAGAAATTTTTAGGCTGTACTCACAAAAAACACGCTGGAAGTGTTCAATACGCTCTGACAGAGGTATAGGAAATCCAATGTTCTCTTTATCCAAAAGGAGCAATTATTCAAACAGGGAATCAGAAATCGTTCTGTGAAAAAAAATCTGTCTTTCCATCAAAATGTTGATAAAATACTTCGACAACACGGAGAAAGTATTTTTTTTTAAATTTTCTAGGAAAGTAATTTTGTATTTGTGCCTACCTACTCCTTCACAATCTTCATGCATACGTTTTTCAAAAATAGGTACCAAAAACTATCGTAGTTCTTCGATAAGTATGTTGAATTGTTGATCGATTATAAAAAGGGATATTCTTGAAAATGTTTTCAGAATTATACTTCGAACCTTACTATTCGTGATAGTTTGACATCATCAAACGTGAAAACACTGTTTTTGACATCGACAGAAATAGCCCTTGAAGTGTAGTAGTAGTACTAGG
This sequence comes from Planococcus citri, assembly GCF_950023065.1. Lineage (NCBI taxonomy): Eukaryota > Metazoa > Arthropoda > Insecta > Hemiptera > Pseudococcidae > Planococcus > Planococcus citri. The sequence goes on along the minus strand of NC_088677.1, from coordinate 61,393,170 downwards.
TATACAAAGTACAAGACGAAAAAAAAAAAAAAAATTCAAAGCGTTAACGAAGGAACCTCATAAAGAGTTCTCCCCAGATTTTGATGTCAAGTAGTCTCAGTTTAGCCCTTGGCCCAAATACCACACCATTAAAATTTTAGCTGCCAGTTCTGAGTTTTTAGCTCCCACCGTTAAATTTGAAATTTTCAAAAACCGCTACCCCGATGCTCAGGTTTTTCCCACGGAGTTGTCGTGGTAAACTTTTGACCCACGCGTTTGACCAAGAAGCATGTTTTTTTTTTCAACTAAATTTTTCATATTATATTTTTTAAAGATAATTTAAGTTCTTCATTTTTTATGAAAATTTGAATAGTTGTTGACAGATGTAATATGAAAAATTTAGTTGAATGGGAAAATGAAAAAAGTCCATTGTGCAAGCGCGTGGGTCAGAATTTTAGCACTAGCAAACCGTGGGAAAACCCCTGAGCATACCCCTGAGCATCGGGGTAGCTATTTTTGAAAAATTTACTGCGGGAGCTAAACTCAAAAATGGAAGCTAAAATTTTACCAGTGTGGTATTTGGGCCAAGGGTTACCACTGAGACCACTTTCCATCCGAATCCCTGGCCTGGGGGACACTTCATGAAGTTCCTTAGTAAGTTAGGTAATAATAGAAAATTTGCTACTGGCATTATAAAATTTGAAACTAGTGACTACATATTTTGAAAATTGTCAAAAACCCTCCCATTTTCAGCAGAAAAAATTGCGAAGACCTCAGATACGATAAAAGATTTGAGAACCGTAGAAAACTAAGCAACTAGCAAGTAAACATTAGGAATCCAGTATTTAAAAATGATTCAATCATTTGAAAAATCAGACCAAAAACCTGACCCAATCAATAAAAAATAAAAACACGATTCAAAGAAAAACCATACACAACATTCTTCACCGACTACCTCCATCACAACCCACCATGGATACCTATTGGCATTGAAACACACAGAACCGACGCACGCTAAAGCGAGGAGGAACTTTTTCGCATTCATCGTTTCAGTATCCGATGTTTTTTTATATTCCTTCGAACGACAGTACGAATTAAAACGCAACGTACAGTAAATTGATTGATCACCGAGGCATTAAAACCCGGCCCAACCCGGCTCAACCAGACAAGAAGGGGTGCGGAGTCGAACACGAGGAAGCTAAATAACCATCTCTCTTTCCCCACATTTTCCTCTCGTTTACCTCGTCTTGTGGCATTGTCTACGCCATATACGGGTTGTTAACTAAACGGTTTCGAGATTTTGTAATAAAAACTGAAGAGGAATCATGCGGTATTACGTAACCAGCGATATTCGGCTTTTTGCAGGCCAGACACGTTTTCGCCCAGTTTTAAAAGTAATGGAAAAAGGAAGCGTGTCAACTTAATTTAAAGGCAAGGTAGCGTTTATTTTTTTCCTATCCTTTACTCCTTCTGTTCTGTACGTTCCGTTCTCGCTTCTTCTCAAGAATAGATTTACATTCTTTTTTTTCTCTTCGCCCCTACCCCGGGCTTTTTTTCTCTCTCTTCGGCCAAATACAACAATATTAAACTTTCCCTTAATCGAGTTATTACGAAAAGCAAATAAAAACCGTTGTGATAACCTTCTACCATTTCGTCGTCGTATAGACGACTTGTTTTTCACCGCTCCGCTCCGCTTCCTCCTATACCTACCTATAAAGATAAAGGACAGATTTTCCAACTCGTGGAAAAAAGGCAAAAGAACGGAGGGAGGGGGTAGGCAGACGCACCTTATTATTACCTCAACGTGGGCGACTCGTATCGTGTTTGTACCTACGATTTGTTTTGTAAAAAAGAGAAAAGAAGGAGAAAAAAATGAAAATATATCCGAGGTTATTTCTCATTATCTTGCGCAATTTGTCTTCGCACCTTTTCGATTCCAAGTAGATCAATTTTATTCGCCACGTCGCACATATCGTCAAGACAATAGATGTTCATTAGCTGGCGTATTAAAGGTCGCCTTAAATTAAAACGTAAAATATCTATCAACGTCGTCGATTCAATTTCCGTAAAACATTTTCGCGTCGATACGATACTCTTACTTATAATTCGTCGCCCTGTTGCAAATCGAATCGACGAGCTGTTAAAAGCATCCTTCGTCGTCTTCGCTCCTTCTCACCTACTACGTAATGCTGGAACGCGGTGCCAATTAAATTGGCCATTGAATACGAAACGACCAACTGACCCTGGTCTCTTTCTCTGCTCGTCCTTTTAATATACTCGCTAATTACTATACGCTAAATTAAACGTTCGTTCGTCATTTTACGCGAATAATTCGTCAACGACGACGTTTCAATCTCACATTCTGGATTACAAACACGTTTCTAAACTCATTAAATGAAGAAGACGTATTTCGAGCTTTCACAGTACTTAAAACAATTGTTGCACATCCGCCAAAACTTATGAAAAAAAAAAAAAAAAAAATGCCAAGAAGCAAAAACGAACCGCCGCGGATACCTGAGCATTCAAAAATTACCATTATCAATGAGTTGCTGAATCCGCTGAGATGTTATGAAACTAATCTGCCAATTTCAAAGAAGAAGAAACATCTGATGGATCTATTGCCATTCATTCATCCTAGAAATACTTGGCTGACGAACAAACTAGAAGGTAAGTTGATGTTTAAGAAGTTTGGTTCAGCCGACAGTCAGTTGACCTACTCATCACGATGCATAATTTCCACTATATTATGAAGATTGTCTCCTTGTAGACTCGAAAAAAAAAACTCTTCTGGTCTCTTTAAGATTTACCACTCGTGCTGATCAATATTATTTTCATTGGTTCTTCTGTATTAGGAAAGTAATAAACTTCTTTTCTTATCAGAGAGGACCAGCTGGATGCATATACGCGTATGTCAAATGCTGTACAAATTAAGCCACCAAATGAGCCAATTTACACGTTGAAACAACTCCAAGCTGGATGTCTATTGTATGGCATCCAAGCTGGAGGACTCTGGACCGAAATACGACACAGAATTTGGCGAAATTGAAAGCTTTACATTAGGAATAACTAATGATAAGAATGTTTTTGCTTCTGAAGCGGATTGATAGTGTAGCACAGAATTTTCTTTCAGTTTTGAAAAACAGATAGAATTTATCACTTAACCAGATGTAGGAATATGAAGATAAGTAGGTACCTACATACAATAGAAAGAAATAGTAAACAGAAACACAAATTCATAGCGTGAAAAAAAGGTACCAAAACAACGGATTGATCTCGCAGATGCATTTTTGTTTTTGTTTACCATTTCTATGCTCATCTTCATATTCCAACAGCAAATTCAGTGGCAAAATAATTCTGTTTTTCTAAAACTAAATAAAATTCGATGATACACCGTTCGCTTCAAAGCAAAAACATTTCAATCTGAAATCACCCCCACTACAAAGCTTTTTTTCTTATTCGTTATCAAAAAATATTTTCAAAAAGTGCTTTTGAATATTGTTCTCAACTTATATTTATTTGTTTTGTTGGAAATGAAGGATTTGAGTTTTTTCAAAACTACTTTCATCTTGAAAGATCAACTTGTTCGTGATTTTGATCAATTGGACAGAGTGCCATATTACACTCTTTGAAAGCAGTTTGTCTACCCAACATGAAAACCTGGAGAACCTTCAAAGTGTGATGACCTATTCAACAAAATTCATAAAGATTTCCACGAAAGAAAGTACTCGGTGTCAAGTGGGTGTTCTGCAAGAAATTCATAAGAGATTTCCCCAACAAAACATAGCAGATACGTATTACATTTTGTTCTAAAACCACCCATTAACCTGATGTGAATTGAGTTTATTCCCATGGCCCCAGGAAGGATGATTAGGCCTGATCAGATCAGGAAAATTGTCATATCAGAGCAGTTCTGATTAGACCTGCATTTACTTATCTGAAACGATTTAGTCACATTTATCCGGAGAAAAGGTATTAAGATCTGATTTGAATCCCATCAGAACAGTTCAGAAATTCTCAGGATCTGATTTGGTCTGATCAGATCTGATCAGCTTTGATCTGATCAGATTCAATCATTTTTCATCTATGGTAAAGTAATCAGACCGTATCAGATCCAATCATTTATTTCAGCTCGGCTGAAAACTCCCCGCCCACCACCACCACCTCTTTTTAGAATTGGTAGGGAGTGAATGGAGAATCCAATAATTTAAGCTGCCAGAAAATTGGTTTTCAGTTAATTTTAGACAGATCAGTTTAGTAGTCTAGAGAGTGGGTTTTCATTTTTTCGATGATTCTGGCTTCCTGTCGATTATTGCGAATGTCAAATTTCACGCCCCTCTCCCCTCCTTTCACCTCCTTCCAACACTCGACTTTCTTAAATATTTAAATTTAATCTGAATTTTGATGGTAGATGAGCATTACTTTCATCTTCTTAGTCTATCTCCAAGTCGACCGTAATTTTCTAATTCGAGTCTTGTCAAAAGGAAAAAATTGTAATTCACTGAGCAAAATTGGAAGATCTAGCGTCTAAACCTTTGTAACTGAATTGATTCACATAGAATGACCCAGTGTTTATTACACACTCATACACAAAGTAACCGTGAGTAGGTAGTTGTTTGCTGATTTGTTTGTCAAATTACCTAAGAATGTTGAAATGAAATTACTCGTACTCGTATGTAGGCTACTTCTCTAGTGTTTCCTAAATTATCCAAAAAACTGTTCCATTCGACAAAGTCTGTAATAAAATCACCCTCTCTACCTTGGCTGAAGATTCGAAGAACACTAACGTTCTTGAGAATACATATGTGACAGCATTTATTCTTCTGTAGTTTTCATAACCATCGAATTTTTCGCACATTTTACCAGCTAGTAGTGGTACATTTGTTTATAACCGCGTGTTTTTTCATCAAAATTAAAATTATTTTTTCTACGATAGGATCTGTTAGTGTGGTAATTTGTCTCTTAAAGATCATCTTCGTGCACAGAATGATGATGAAGTTATGTAACGTGATAATAATCGTGATCTTTTATCGTTCGACTGTTTTCAGGAGAACACCATGGCACCGCGGCTACTTCGGTCATCGAACAAAACTCTAAGCTTACCAAGTCAACTGCAGCAGAAGGATCTCTATTTAAAGTTGGAATCGAGATCATGGAATGAAAGACAAGACGCTCTCGTCATTTTTGAAAATCTGATAGAAACAGAATCGAATGTTGTCAAAGGCGATTACAGAAAGATGTTAACTGCAATTAAAAAAGTACGTGTTTGAAAATACGTATGTTACGTTTTTTGAGTCCGATGTCTACTTACGAGTAAAATATAATGTTTCAGGTTATAGAAAAAGATGCAAATGTGGTAGTCATTATGAAAGCCATAAACTGCATTATGCTATTTGCGATGGCTATCCCAAAATTGCTGATTTCAAGAAAGTTGTTGCTTTGCTGTTTCAACCATGTTTCATCGCTGAACCAAAAGTTCAAATCACCGAGCATAATTTTCAATCATAAAGCAATACGCATAATTTGCCTAATCGGTGCTTTAATGCTCAATGTGGCAACACTGAATCGGATCAGTTTTTTGAGTAAGTATACTCAGGTGATTTAATTTGACAATATTTTATTTGACTTAAATTTAACAAAAAATAAATTGATCCACATCTGCAGGCATATCACCCACAAGGAAAATACTGCTGTTCAGCTTGCAATGCAGTATGCAACTCAGCTGCATCAAGCAAGAATAAAACATAAGCAACGATGTATGCAGGAAGAACGAGTGATCAAAAAACTAGAACCACAAGAGATCAAAACAAAGGTCAACGTCGAATGATAATTTCCGACTTATAAAATAACATTGAAGTAGTCCTTCAGATCGTAAGTCTGAATTCTAAGAACTTGGAAATTATCAATCAAGTTTCAAAAATGCAATTCAGATGTTATTTTGTTTACCTATTCCACGAAAAATATCGTTCAGAGTTCCTCTCAAAGACATTTCATTACCGGATTGGAAGCAAAAAAAATATCAATGATTCAAAACTTCCTTTGCAGAAGAGAGTTCATAAGTGAACTTTTCACTAAATTTGCTTACTGGCGTGTATCGTTTTGCGTTGATGTTTTTGCAAATCTGAAAAGCACCTTAGAAAATATTCGAGATCAGCGATTTCACGCATGACGAGTGAATTCCGAATCTAAGATCTACAAAAGTGTGTAGACATGGTGGTAAGTTTTGGTCGAGATGATACAGATGACGATTTTCTTGTTTCCTGAATTCTAAAGAAATATCAGAAAGTTATTTTTGAGACGATTTATTGATTGTTTTACAAAATCTTAAAAATCGAACTTGAATACTTTTAAAAAAGTCTCTTTTGTCTGAATTGATGAACTGTTACGCTACGGCCATCGCATTCTACGATTGCGTCTCCGAGGTATGTCGAGCAATGTGTGGTCGTCCTCATCCATTCGGATATGAGGACAAAAGTAAGATACCTACGCTACATACACGTACCTACCTGGGTATACGCAAAATCATTAATTGATACCTACCTATATATATTTTTTTGTTTCATATTGGAACTAACAAATATTATTATATAATTTATTTATTCCAACTCTTCCGCGAAAACGTTCCGAAATTTAAGCTAGAAAAATTGATTCCCAAATTTGTCGAATGCAATGGATTCTAGAGTTCACGCGAACCCGCCGCCGAAGCAGTTGTGCCGTAACGTATTTCATTACGTATAGTAAGCCATTTTTTAAATTTACTCGAGGTTTCTCGTTTTTTTTCACTATTTTTTTTTTAATAAACATGTTTTCAGAGAATAATCTTTTGCGATGCTACCTATCCGAAATCGAGCTCCGACCTATTTTCGATGTTCCAGAAGGTAAAACTCCAATTTCAACAATTCTGGAGGTCGAATGGGGGTTATATGTACTTGTTCGGAACGTCGAAAATAAGTCGGAGCTCGATTTCGGATAGTTAGCATCGCAAAAATGGAATATTTAACATTTTCAAATTTTGTAATTTTTTCCAGTGGCCAAAAATACACATCTGAACCGGCAGACGCCGATTTTCACGACAACCGCAAAAAATGATTAAAGTCAACCCACATATGCCCCAAATGAAGTTATTTGTGCTAAAGTTGATTTTTAGCCATTCTGCAGCAATTTCAAGTTTCTGGAGAAATGATAAAAAATCGCTGGAGGCTCCAGAATGGTCGAAATGGGAGGTTTGCCTATTCAGAACGTCGAAAATAGGTCGGAGCTCGATTTTGGATAGGTAGCATCGCAAAAAGATGGAATATTTAACATTTTCAAATATTGTCATTTTTTCCAGTGGCCAAAAATACACATTTGAACCAGCAGTCGCCGATTTTCGCGACAACCTCAAAAAATGGTTAAAGGCAACCCACATAGGCCCCAAATAAAGTTATTTGTGCTAAAGTTGATTTTTAGCCGTATTCGAACATGGATAGTCCAACTTCTTCGCTGTCTGACCGATTGACAAGCTTGGCCGGGCGCTGGCATTGCTGGCAGTACATCTCCGTCTCCTCCACCTCCTACACCTGTGACTCCATCACCGAGTACACTGACACCTTCGCCTCCATCATCCCTGACTACTTCCCCTACATCATCCCCAGCTCTTTCCTCTAGCCCTCTGACTCCTCGTACTTCTACACCAGCATCTACGATCTACGACTACTTCATTCAGTTCAATTACCACTACGACGGCCTTAATCACGACCTCTAAAACTGCGTCAACTACGACTGCGACCGCAACTGCGTCGACTTCAACTACGTCGTCGACGTCGTGGTCGTGGTCGAAAACCCTCCACTTTTCGTCTTTGTCCCTTAACGTGAAAGTCAAAGTACCAAACATGAAATCGGTCACTTCTGGAATGACCACCATAATCGCGAACATTTCAAATATGGAGGCAATCGCAAGTTTCGCCGGCTATTCAACCTCAACGAGTGGTTGCCTAGGTGCAGCTACAGCAGGTGTTCAGTGTGGTGTTGCCATTTCTAAACACATTCATTGTAGTTGTGGCAATGATCATATTCAACCTCAATTCCGAAAGACCTACGATCACAAGGCAACCAATGCCCGAGAGCGAGACACCAGCTATAGAGACAGTTGGAGAATAGTTTCCTGTTTTCATTCTTCAATACTTTATTTTAAATTTCCTCCGGTCGCGGTGCTAGACTATAATAATTTAGGTATTCAGCAACTGTGCGGTTTTGTTGAATCTTTCAATACCGATTTTCCGTGTCATATATCGTATTAATCCTTGGAAGGATCTCTAGCTTTCCATGTAAGAAAAATAAGTTGCTTTGAAGAGGAAGACAGGGAACATCACCCCATTGTTAAAATCGCAAAAAATTGAGCTTTCAAAGAGATATCAAAATGAAAGTTTTGAAAAAGCTCACATCCTTCATTTCCAACAAAACAAATGAATGAATAATTGAGAAATTTTCTACAAAATTAATTCAAAAACATAAAGCACCTTTGGTACCCATTACCCAAGTTGAGAAAAAATAATAATTTTGTAAAAGAAAGGCTTTTGTATAAAAAACGAAGAAAACAAAAATCTATGCCGATAAGTAAAAGGAGAATTTTTTATCGAGTCATAAAATCTCGTCGAAAACTGGACCGAAATATGGCCAAAATTTGGCAAAATTGAAAGTTTTGCATTAGATATAACTAATGATAAAAACGTTTTCGCTTTTGAAGTGGATGATGTAGCACAGAATTTTTTTTCAGTTTGAAAAAACAGAAAGATTTTACCACTTAATCAGATGTAGGAATTATGAAGATAAGTAAGTACATATGGAAAGAGGTAGTAAACAAAAGCAGAAATTCATAGCATAAAAATGTTATCAAAATAACTGACTGATCTCACAGATGGATTTTTGTTTTTGTTCACAAGGTACCTATTTCTCTCTATGCTCATCTTCGCATTCCAATATTTGATTCAGTGGCAAAATAATTCTGTTTTTCGAAAATTGAAAGAAAATTCTACAGTACGCCATTCGCTAAAGTAAAGCGTATTGCCTTCTACTGCCTACAAAACGCAATATGCGTACAAAAGTTGGCGGAAAGAAAGCCTTCTTATAAATTATGCTACATTCAGGCAAAAGCAGAAATTCAGAATCTGAAAGTACCCCACTACAAAGCTTTTTTTTCTTGTTCATTTTCAAGAAATGTTTTCAAAAAGGGCTTTTGACCAATGTTTTTTACTCATGTTATTAAATTATTTTTAAAAAAATTTTCCTACCCAAATTTACTTGTTTTGTCGGAAATGAAGGATATGAACTTTTTAATAACATTCATTATCCGAAAATGATTTCTCTTTGAAAGATCAACTTGTTTGTGATTTGATCAATTGGGCAGAATGCCATATTACACTCTTCAAAAGCAATTTGTATCCGCAACATGGAAACCTAGAAAACCTCTAAGGGGTTAATGACCTATCAGCAAAATTCCAAAACATTTCAACGAATTTACCCTCGGGTTGAGTTGGTTGACAAACAAACTAGAGGGTAAGTAGATAAGTTTAAGAAGTTTGATTTTATCTCAACACAGAAAATAATGTAGGTATCAATATTCTCAGATTACCTGTTGATATTCTCACGCGTTTATGTAAAGAAGACGTACAGATTAACACAGTTGGATATAGTAAAGTAGGCACATTGATAAATAATAAAACTAACAAAATATACTGATTCATTTTGTAATCTGAATAGAACAAGAATCATGATATCAATGCAATGGACCACCACGGCATTATCTACGCTTTTCTTTCAGTTTACTTTGCTCTTCGGCTTTTTGTAACATGAGCTGAGTCAATTCTAAGAACTTGTATATTCAAAAATTAGCCGCCGACAAAACAACCGTAAAAAATAACTGCAGTGGACTAACGAGCATAATGAGCTTTTGGCAGATCCCATCAACTTTGAAAAGGTATGTATTATTACCGTTGAAAGAATTCTCCCCAAACGTCACTATTGTCGAAATCGAGAATAGTACCTATAATTTTCGTTCCTAATTGCACTATAAAAAGTAAGTAAATCATTGAAAATTTCGTATTTTAATAAAGTGCCAAAATCACCTATTTCAGCAAAAAATCACTTAAAACTTATTCTGATTTCTGACAGGTTGAACCCCAATTTCACAATATCAATTGTGGAATACTACTCCATGAATCTGAAATACTTACATCAATTCCAACACTGGAAAATAGAAATCCCAACGATTATAGTTTTCCAATTTTGTACCTTTGGTTTCAGTATTGAGTTCAGAGAACTCATGATAAATAGGTATAGTGGTAGTGTAAATACGAGAAGTAAATCAGTAGGAAAAAATGACTCAAAAGGAGTTCATAAATTCGTATCACCCTGCTCTGATTTCAGAATACCTCACAGTGAAATTCATACCACGGAAATAAATTCTTCTCTAACGTTTGGCAAATTGAACTACGACAGTCGTTCCGAATTCACTCATTTATTCTAAAATGAGAATCTCTGAGACGATACGAAGCATCGCAGCGTAATGCTCGTACGTATTTTCCTATAAATAATGTAAATTACATAATGATAAATTCGCCTTAGTACACATATACGGCAATTTGTGTTACGAATTTCACGCATACATCGGCTCATTACGTACGCTATGCTATGTATTTCATCAACAGCACTATGTATAGTCACCCTCGGTAGGTAGATACCTTGAATATCGTCAAATGGCATATACGTACAAGCATCTAACCTTGAAAAAATACACTTTATATATGCCGATTTGCTACATTTTCATTGTGTTTTGCGAGCAAACAGAAACCAGTTTACTGTTCTCATTTCAGACATTTGGAATGAATCGAGGAGGATTCGTAACCAACCTCTATAATTATAGTTACCCTGTCTAACTTGAGTAGTATTCCCAAAAAATGATCCAATTATCTGGATCTGAAATTGATTCGGTTTCAGATCTTGATGAAAACACCCCATCTTCAGGGAAAAAAACTCGAACTTGTCTTCCCCTGCTGTCGCTTCTATAAATTCGATGTGTCCTTCTTTATGACCACCATTGAGAATTATGCGATCACTTTACAAAAAACTTAGATAAATTTTGTGTTAGAGAAAATTGTTTTAGAGAAAATGTATTAGAGAAAACGTCGCAGTACCGAAAATTGAGCTTGCAAATCTCGAAAAATTTTGAGTTTTCATGCAATGTGACGCGTATTTTAAAAAAGTACTGGCAAAATATAGGTACCACAAAGCTCTAGGAAAAACAATACTGGCGACAAAAACGAAAACCAAAAAAAAAAAGGGTTGGATATTTGCACGATTCAACGTTTTTGAGGAACGCGTTGGTGGCGAAGATATGATGAATTGATGACGCTATGATGACCAAGGATAAGAAAATATCGCAGTAAGTATAGGTTTATAAATGGGTCTAGAAGAGCACCAAATACAAAAATAATTCGTTTTTTCTTTCATTTTCACCGGCAATAATCGCACCATCGAGTCGACATCTCGTGTCGAGAAATTTTCACCGTTTTGCAAATCGAAAACCCGGCTACTCGTATAGATCGAGGTAAAGAGGAAAAAAGCTGCAGAGAGGAGCACGTGCAAATACGTGAGAAAATACAAACTTGCCAAGTTAGAAAGAGAGAACGCGACGACGACAATATGCAGAGAGAAATAGAGAAGAAATTGGAATAAATGAAGAACATCTGTTGTACGTTAAAAAGCTGCAGCAGCTACAGCAAGACATTACACGTAGATTATACAGAAAGGCGCGGGGTAAGTTGTCGAGGGCGCCCCGAAGGTGATGGCTGGCTGTGCTGGTGAATCTGTGTGTAGAAAAAGAGGTAGAGGTAGAGAGATAGTTACCTCTATGGTATAAAAGTGGCGCGTTTAAATAATGTTTGGTGTGTAAGATGACACGTGTATCGTTTGTAACAGGACGCGTGGAATACGTTAAATCATTCTTAACGACATCTTAACAAGGAAGTTTCTTTACATAAATCAGTTGCGTGCGCGAACGCGATACATAACGCCAAAGTCTCACCGTCTTCTCCGGCCTCCGCTCCGCGTATCAAAGTTGCGGATAAATGTCGGCGTCGCGAATGCCTGCCTGAATCAGAAATTTCGATTCGAAAGAGGCATAGGCAACGCTACTAAGAGTAGGTAATGATCCAGGCTAATGGGAGAGGAAAAGAGTAAGAAGCATCAGAGAGCGAAATTTTTGCTCCATTTAAGAATCATCCCCTTTCCTTCCACCGATCTTACTCATAGTATACGGGAGCGAGAAAGGAACGCTTCACAAAATGCCAATAGGAAACCGACGAAAATCGTCTTCTTCGAGCACATGTAGCTGGATATACTCGTCGTATCTTCTTGTAACATACCATACGAATTTACGTACGTAAATTACGTTTTAATTATACTCGTCGTAGTAGCTCGTACATTGTCGCGGTAAATACTCGTATGCTTCTATAGTGGCTGGAAATATTTTCGCATTTTAACATCCTAATTACTGCAGTGAAACGTACCTACGTAATACCCTGTAAGTGAGAGAACACGATCCTCGATATTCCAATAACGATGAAACACATTCGCTTAGATAGAAAATCTCGCCATTTCACTCCTTAAGGTGGTGCGATTCCTCAATTTCGCGCAATTTACGACTACTACGTGTGCTTAACCTACTATCTCCCATAATACCAATCCTTTAGTGATTCGTTCACTCGCGAACACCTTTTCACTGCAGATCATATTTTCAGTTTACTTTACCTTATTATTGACGAATTTGGAAAAGTCAAATTTTTGAACTTGATTTGATTTCGAAGTGATTCAGTCGTTCTCGAATGATGTGATCGATTCTGAGAAAATCGTTCGCGAACGAAGCAAGTCCAAATTTTAATAATAGGAATGATAATACCGAGTCTCATAATGTCATCTACGCCCAATTTGATTGTTCAATGATTCATTTGTTCGCGAACGATTTTTCTCCTGAGAGCAAATCGTTTGCGAACGAATCGAGCACAATTGTCAATAGGAAAAACGCAATAATGTACATTTTGAAAATTCAGTAAGTAACTACATAATACGTAGAATGATCACAATTTTTTCACTGTTAGTTATTGGGAAATTCATTTTTTACAATTGAAGCATGTGTTTCCAAAACGCACAAAGTCCAAAAAAATATTGATAAGAAATTCATGGTACTTAGTATACAATTTGGAAACGTAGAAATTGCCTAAATTGGCTGATTTTTTGATATGTTGTAGCCAGAACCCTTGGGCACAACATATCATAAAATCAGCCATTTTGGGCCGCAACTTTATGCTATAGATGGCCTTGCAACCTCAGGTAGGTATCGTTTTTATGCCTATCAGAATAAAAATTTTCAAAAGTTTTCGCCCACATTAGGGCCCGTTCTCTTTCCTTTTTCAAAATCAAGATCCTAAAAAAATCTTTCAATTTCTAAAATTATAAAATCCAAATAATAGGTAAACTTCTTTTAAAAAAACATTGTTTTTAGTTCTCTCAAAATGTAAATTTTCAAAAGATTTCATCCTAGCTTCGCTCGGCCCTGTCCTCTTAAAAAAAATCAACTTCCTAAAAAAAAAAAACAATTTGTTTCTTGGGTCATTCCGTGTCAACTCAACCAACGTTTTCGAGTCATGTCTTTCGATTTCGCTCAAATTTTTTTTACAATATTGTACCCACCTAGTAAGTAAGAACCCCGAAATTAGTTTATATGACGTCAGATTTTTTATTGGACCCCATCCACGGCCCCCTACCATTTTTGGGGACTCTTACCTATTGGGGGAGGTTCTGGGGGTCATGGGTGAGGTCGATTTACAAAACTATGGCTATATTCGTGTTCAGCGTCACCAAAAACATACTATTTCATGTGTCGCACGAACAAAACACTTTTTTGAACTTTTGTCCCCTTTGGGGAGGTGCTGGAGGTCATGGATGGAGTCTTATCAAAAATCTGACGTTGTATTCGTGTTCAGCGCCACCAAAAACATACAATTCGATATATCACATAACCCAGATTTTCTTTCGAAAGTTTCGCCCAAAATTGGGGGTGGGGGTGCTCCATCACCATAAAGAGATCCCATCTCGAGACTCAAATATTTCGAAAAAGCATCAAAAGATACGTCTATAGAAATCTTTTCAAAATTTTAAATGGTAGCTCCCACTTACAGCGTCATTTTGAAATTTGAACTTTTAAAAATTTCAAAAGGCTTAAAAAGTTTTAAATGCAATGCCCTTTCGAACTGTGAAATCAGTGTTGACCAAAGTATCATAATTCTGGAGGAATGGGCTGCTGAAGTTGAGTACCTCGAGACAATGTCAAAATAATAGAAGCCCCCCACCTGCCCCCTCAGGGGGCTGGGACCAAACTAATTGCGGGGTTCTTACTTACTGGGTGGGTACACATTGTAAAAAAAATTAGAATCGAAAGACATGACTTTCAAAATCGCCTTTTTTTGATTGAGTTGACATGGAATGACCCTCTTGTATTAAAATAGAAAAATTCACATTTGGACCCCCAAAAATCCAAAATAGAAAATGAAATTTTTGTAAGTCATGAATATGATATTAATCGGCAAATTTGTTATTTTTTTCCTTTATTACACAGCAAATTTCGAATCAAACCCCCTCCCCCTCCCCTCTCAAACAACTTCTGTATACATATGTAGTTTCATGCCTAGAAAAGGGGCCAAATTATATTTATTGCGGGCCCACATATGGCTCTTGGTGGCCCTGTAGATATAGGTACAGGATCAGGAAATACCGCATCTATTCAAATAGAGTAGAAAAAAATGAACTTCAGAATAAAAAAATTGGGAGTTCATCTCAGAAAACAAACTGATTTTGTAAATTTTTGAAACGAAATCAAGTAAGTAAATGAAGATATTTATTTTGGATCAACACGTTGCTTGACCGGCACAACAGAAAAGCAATGCATTACAAATTACGTAAAATCAAGCTGCCTCAAAATGGGAAGAGTGGTTCTAACCTACTGAAGAAGATGCGACATGGTTAAGTACCTTCATTCAGTTCATCGCATAGATTCCAATCCCATCAAGGGTCGAATAATAAGAAAACTCGTGTAAGTATTGCATTACAGGAAGGTGCGATGAAGGTTGGTGTTAAAGCATCCGAAAATAGTAATTCGATCCAAATACAAATTACTTTTGTGCTTAAATTTCTCTTACGTAGGTAGCTTATTAGAATTGTGATTAACCATGGAAGAAGTGAATTAATTACCTACCTTCATTGTTACGTAAGAAGAATACACCATCGGAAGTTATCCCGTGACCAAATTTTCAGGTGCGAAAGTTCATTTTTGGATTTGTGACGAATTTTTGAAAATTTAAAAAAATATGTTCTGAGGGCGATTTTCGAACAGTGAAAATACTTATACATTACTGAGATTGATTGATTTTTTTTTTTGAAGCAGCATTGCTCAGAGGTGAAACGACGGTAGAATCGTGTAGATAAGGAGTTTTTCCCTTCCATAAAAACCATCAGTCTGGTCGTGCATAGAGCAAATTTGTGTCTATTCAGGATAGTGGGTTTAAAATAGTGTTGATTTTCGCCTCCAAGTGAAAATTGCATGAAAAAAACTAAAGGCGAAAACATGCTAAAAAAAATATTGAAATATAAAAATTTCTAGAACGTCTATCATCGTTTTTTGATTTTTCCTGCTTAGGTAAGTAATTATCATTTTTTCATACTTTTTTTTTGTAAAGGAATCAAAATAAATAACAAATTTTGAAGGTTTTAAAAAAATGACTTGAAAATTCGATTTTTTACAACTCCTCCAATTTCATGTAAGGTTATATAACTTGTAATATTGTTTGAAAGAACCATTTTCGTTCATCTCAAAAAATAACTCCAGAAATTGTGGTCAAAAACCTAAAATTTTGTAAATTTACGAGCCTGCCCGTTCAATTTTCAGAACAGGCGCGTTTCAGAGGAATCTAGTAAGTCATTGTGTTAGCCAGGTACAGGTCATTCCTTCGAGTACACTATGAAGGCGAAGGACCATTATGATCGACAAGGGTCACTTTTGAAACTTTTTTCATCTTTCTTTTGAAAATTTGGAAAAAAATCAAAATTCCTGACGATGTCAGACGTTGAAACCCCTAAAAAAAATTGATTAGTTTTCATAGTATTTCCACATAATCGATTAATCGGACCTTTGGATAAATTTTCTATTTAATTCAATGTTGATTTTATGTCTTCCTTTTGGTTTTAATTTGTTATTTGAAGTTTCATATTTTCATTTTCTCTTCAACCCTTTCATTATAGTGACATTCTGAGTAAAAAAATCAAAATGAAAAACTGTTCAGAAAGTGGATCAGAAAAGATGGATGGCGATGAATGACGTCACTCAATTCCAACCAATCATGGAACAGAATTTTTTTGGCCGATTAATCGATTATCTCTGATTATTTTGGGACGAAATAATCGATGCATCATCAATTTTGATCGTTACTTACACCCCTGTACCCATTCAAAAATTTGAAGAAAAAAAAGTAGGGGCGAGAGACTTAGTACGCAGTATATATTTCCGAAAATGATTAAGCTCATACTTTGAAACGACGAACTAAGTAAGTAAGTGAAGATGTTTATTTCGGATCAACACGTTGCTCAACTACCACAACAGAAAAGCAATGCATATGGATTAAGCACAAAAATGAGCATTAATGTAACTATACGTATAAATATAAGAAAATGCCAATTTTTGAACAACAGCTATCTACTGAAAATTGTTTTACGAACGAATCAATTCCAAATTTTCGAACCAAGTAACTAAATCGTCATCGTTCAGATCGTTTCGTTTTTTCTGACCTAATTATCGATAATTAATTCAATAATTAATCGTTTACGTATAGGTATAGGTAAGTACTCGATTCGAAATTAGATAATACGTTTCAAAAATGTAACACTACTGCATGTGTCATCAAGGGTCATCTTTGATTTTATTAACACGCGCGAATAGGTAGCATTCAAAAATGCAAATCCCTAACCTTGAATTTTTTCTCGTTAAATCGACAATGGAGCTTACTTACTTATTATTTATCAGTTTGTGATGCGTATTTGTACTTTCCTAGTTTATTATCGTGAACGCGTCTTGCATTATTCTAAAATTAATCCCGTTTTTAAAATAAATATTCTTATCGAATGTTGTTCTTGAATCGAAAATTACCTATTCATCATCACAGATCGTAGGTCTAGTGAGTGTAATTTTGTTGTTGGCGCGATGTTGAGCAATAGATATTTTTTTCGAGCATTTTTGTTGGCATTTTGTTGTTTCTTTCATTCAAATGTTGAAGGTAAGTCGTAATATTATTAATTAGGCATTAAAATAATACAGATAAATGAGATAATTGGGGACTTGACGTAAAATAAAATATTAATTTGGTGGTTACTTTTGAAGCTAAAAGATAGATGACTCGATGAATAAGGCAAGGAAGTACGCAAACAGACGTTAATTTTCGTGAATTTTATTCAGGTAATTTGGACCCTGTATTTCAAAAATGTTGCGCGATTGGGAAAAATAAAACTACGGATGCTTTGAAATGTGAAGCTAAAATACGAACTCCAATCGCTAATATTGACATCGAACATCAAAGCACTTGCTTGTCGACAATCGACTTATGTTGTATTCAATCGTTAAGGTAAGTACATTATAAAATTACACGTACTTGGTAGAATTTCCAAATTAAACAGATTTTTCCTATAGGTAACAAGTAAATAGATTTCCAGTTTACACTATACATTGCACTGTTTTCTCTTGTCTATGATTAACTATTATTGCAGAGATATCGCCTGTGCAGTTGGTAGACAAGCAGCCAAACAGAATAAAATTTGTAACATACAACCCAAATCTGACGAAGAGATAAATTACAAAGTAAGTCCAGCAACTTTTACTTCAATCATGTGCACTCAGCAATGCACAATTATTGTGATCGACTTCATCGCCTCATTTATCCACAGCATTGTTGCGAAGCTTGCAAGCTGGGTATAATATCAGCTTCGATGGCCATGGATTGCAAATTGAGGGATTTCCACTTCGGCTATCCTTGGGATAACGCATACGAGACTTGCTGCTCGGAGTTCTATGTGTTGCCTCCTGCACCCAGTTCTCCAATCTCCGATGGTGAATTGAATTTCTCTTTTCATTTTTATAACTTCATGTTACACTTTTAGTCCTTCATCTACCAATTCTGTAAATGAATTTTTGTCTCATTTCCACATTTTCAACCCAGAACCAAACAATTTATGCCAAAGCTATCCTGGCGAGTTGTGTTCCCAAATCTGTGTTCCAGTTGGTGGATCATATAAATGTCAATGCCGATCGGGATATGTTTTAATGGCAGATGGAAAATCATGTCAGCCTGAAATCACCGAAAACAGGTAAGAGCGATTTCGTTCTTTTGCGTGGGTTGATTTTTTTTTCGTAAAATTTTGACTCGTAAGGGATGGAAGAGGTGAATATGATGCGCAATCTGAGAACTTGAGTTATATTCGTGCTCAGTATCTTTGAAAAATACGTATAAATCAATATGCCTCAGAACTGGAACCATTCTACAGAAAATGATTGTAGATCTAATCAGGTCTGAACAAAAACCTGATCTGATCTGAGTCATAAAAAAAGTTGATCAAGTTCACACCCAATAGTCCTACCAATTTTATCTCCATTCAGGCATGTTAACCAAACATAAATTTGCCAATTAGACTGAATCATCAGAAATTTGCATAATCAGAATTTTTCATTTGCAATTTTGGTAGGAGAGCAGCCAAATCAAATTGTTCCATGAAATGTCCATATCGGATGGGATCTGATCTGATGTCATCAAATAGGCTTGAACCTCAGAACAAATGTAAACCTATCAAAACTCTGATCTGTTAAGATCAGATCAGATTGAAACTGTAATCTGATTTAAAAAATTGATCTAAGGAATCACAGATTTCATCCCATCAAAACTCTAATCCAACCTAGCTAGGAATGACCTTATCTGATGTGAAATGATCTCATTGTCAGATCAGATTCTTATATGTATAAGCAAATGTAATCCCATAAACTCTGATCAGATCAGATCAAATCGAGTTGGATCAATATGATCCCAAGAAGGTTTGTATCCTATCTTATGTAAGCTGATCTCATCGAGCAGGTCTGACCAGATGCAATAATTCTATCAAAGCTTTGTTCTGATCAGATCCAGTGACCAGACATAATCTGATTGAAACTCTTATCTGACCAGATCATGTCCGTTCAGATCAAATTGCATTCAAGGAATGACCATATTATTATGATTTGATCTAATCTGATCAAACAGGTCTGATCAAATGAAATCCTGTCGAAGCTCTAGTCTGATCAGATCTGATGACAAGATGTCACGCAAACAACACTCTGATTCAGAGAATGGTCATATCTGATGTAAGTAATCTGATCTCATCAGTGTGATTCTATCAAAATTCTTATCTGATCAAATCCAGTGAATAATAATGTAAACTGATCAAAACTCTGATTTGATCAGATGATCTGGTCTAATCAAATTGCAGTATGCCTTTCTTTCTGAAGAGGTAGGCCAACACTTGCTAGCAGCACATTATAAACTTATGCACTGTACAACAAATTACAGATGTGAAAAATACAACATCTGCCAACAAAATTGCTTCGATAATGGCGAAACATTGGAATGTTCATGCAGAGATGGATACGAGTTGTTGGCTGATAATAAAACTTGTGTCGGTAAGTGTGATAAGATCTAACCAAATATCATCAGATCAAAACAGACCCGTCCAAAATTGTTCGATGTGATTTGATTAGAATTCCATCTCAACTGCAGACTTGATCAGATCCAATAACTTTCCCCTGAGATGACTATTCATCAAATTAATTCCATTTGTTATCTGATTCACAGATATCAATGAGTGTAACTTGAAACTGGACAACTGCTCTTCATCAGGAAAAGTTTGCAGAAATACAGAAGGATCATACGAATGCATTGGTAATTCGATAAATCGACCTCCTGGTAAGGTTAATCATGCTCTACTATCTACTTGCTTGCATCTTTAAAACAAACAGCCACCTTGGACTAAATTATAAGAATATCTAATACCCACTTATTGACCAACAGATGGTCAAAATCCCAGTGTTACATCCAGCACTAACCGACTAAAGATCGTGTGCCCTAATGGTTACAGACAAGATCCAACGAGCAACACCTGTGTAGGTAGGTTTGATCAGGATTAGCACCTTGTATCCACACCTGAATCTCAATTCATTCAATTTTTTTATACACTGGCAGATATTGACGAATGCCTAGAGCTAAATGCCTGCAACAGAAACTCAGAAACGTGTCAAAATACACCCGGAAGTTATTACTGCATTCCAACGGCGTTATCTCCAAGACCAGTTCAGTCAACTCCAAAATGTGGCAATGGTTTGCGTTATGATAATAGATCGAAGGTTTGCCTGGGTAATTCAGAACTTCCAACAGCATCTCGTAACGCCTGATTGCATTTTCCAATAAATTTTTACATTTTATCTATGTAGATATCGACGAATGTACAGAATTTAATTTTTGCGAAAATAACGAATTATGTGAAAATCTAATCGGGAGCTTTAAATGCGAGTGTAAAGCAGGTTATGAAAGGGATAAGATGACCGGAGCTTGCATTGGTAAGTAATAAGTATGCAGTGCATCATAAATTTTCATCAACCTACAATTTGGTAGTTTTTGTGAAAAACCTTTCAATTGGTGCTCAATAGATGTGAACGAATGCCAACTACACATAGACAACTGCGCTGAATCTACAAGATGTGACAACACGATTGGATCTTATCAATGCACCAGACTCTACGGCTGTGGCACTGGTTACACGCTTAATTTAGCAAGTAACATCTGCGAAGGTAAGATCATATGACATTCTATAAATGGATATCCATTAGATCAAAATTTTATAAGCTGATGTATTCTTTCGTCAACCCATCATCTACATAACTTGTCCTTCCACATTTGTTGCAGACGAAGACGAATGCGTTATAGGAAAACACGACTGCCCACCTGACCGGGAGTGTAAGAACTATCCAGGATCTTATAAATGTGAGAAAAAAATCTGCGATAGTTCTAATCAAAATTGTGGAAAAGTTTCCCCACCTCAACGTTGCCCCAAAGGATACGAACTAATCAATGGCAACTGCGTAGGTGAGTTCAGTTCATGAAATTGAAGCAAGTTCACATACCACGTGAGCATAAGGAGCTGGGAAATAATTACAGGACAGATTGAGGGTCAAACAAATAGAAAAATTTCAATTTTATTGCAATGTTTTCAGATATCAACGAATGCAAACGGCAAAAAAATATATGTTCTGCAGGTGAAACTTGTGAAAATACTGCAGGTGGTTATAACTGCGTCAGAACGTCAACATGTGCTCCAGGACTACGGCATAATGAACAAAAATATTGCGTAGGTCAGTTGAATCGTTTCATGAAATATAGTGGAAAATGATTAGTTCTGATAAGATCAGATCAGATTTAGGCGATCCCTGGATACAAATTAACTGGTTTGCTCAGATCAGATCATTTATACATATAGACATTATTACCTGGGTTCAATTTGATCTAATCAAATTTAATCAGATTCAATGATGGACATCAGATTAGATTTGATTAGATCGACAGAACATGCAAAAATACATATCTGGTGTAAAATTTCAGGAGCCAAAGTACATTTTTTAGCGAATTTTTGAAAAACAAATTTAGGCCAAAAATGAAAAAAATGAATTTTTACCAAATCGATCTAGAAACGGTTTCAAACCATTTTAAGCAGTTCTGGAACCTCCAGCAGATTTTTGAAACTTCACATCTCAATATCTTCAACAAGATGATGAAAAGCAATTCGAGAACCATTTTGGTTCAAGAAGTTTCAACTTTCTACATTGCAAATTCTACAACTTCGACCTTTTACTTGCAGATGTCGACGAATGTGCCGAACAACCGTCAATATGTGATCATAATTGCATCAACGCCTGGGGAACATTTTTCTGTACTTGCAATCCTGGATTCCGTCTACAATACGATAACAGGTAGGTGTACTAGTTGTGCACTTCCTTAACTTATTCATCAACTTCAGACTGCCCAATTTCAAAAACCACGATACACTCCAACGTCAACCTATATATTTTCCTTTTTTTTAGATCCTGCATAGACATCAACGAATGCGAAGTATACGTTGATCGACGTTTATGCATTGGCTACTGCTTCAACACTCCTGGTTCATATAAATGCCAATGTCCTGATGGATACACATTGGGAAGATCTGGTAAAATTTGCGAAGGTAAGCAAAAAAAATCTGCATTTGATTTCAACGCGGTTTCGATATTTTACCTTCATATCGTACAAATTTACAGATATCGACGAATGTGCCAGGGGAGATGTCTGCAACCAGCCGAAAGACGTATGCATCAATCTGAAAGGATCGTATCGTTGCAACACGATAAATTGCCCTCCTAATTATATCAACGATCCAGTTAAAAAAAAGTATAACCTACCACTTCAGCCCATCGCCATAATCTACTCGTGGGTCGAAAAAATACTGCTTTTTCGACATTCGATACAATACACGATAACATACTTGGTGAATACTAATAGCCAAATTTTCATTACAGTCGCTGTATTAGAACAAATGATTTCTGCTTGATCAACAAGAACTGTACGAATTGGCCGTTGGCCTACAATTACGCCTTTTTCTCGCTGACTTCCAATTTCCCAATTCCTGCCAGCGGTCGAATGGAATTTTACCAAATGAAGGGGCCGAGTTCACCTACCACATCGTCGCAGTTTTCTTTTGACGTTAAAAATATTCAATCCGGGTATGGCGTCAACAAAACTACTTCGGATTTCTTCAAACTGATACAAAAATCGCCGAACGAAGTTACGGTAGCACTAATACAGTCCATAGAAGGACCTCAAGAGGTCGAATTGGATATAAAATTGCATTACGATAGCGGCGTCTCAGTCGGATTTTGGATTTCGAAAATTTTCATTTATGTATCACAACATGATTTTTGAACGCATCGCTCATCTAATTTTCACCCTTTAAAGTGACGGATTGGAGGGCGGGGGAGGGGGGCTCGTTACTTTCACACATTTGTGATTTTTTAAAAATTAACCACCATCAGTACTTCAAAGGCTCACGCTCGTATCTAGCTTGACTAAACTCGAGAGCAAGAATATGCTCGCAGATTGCAGACGTTCAACAACAAAAAGCATCTCAACTAACAAAATAATTTCTGGACCAGACGAAGATGAATCGAAAAAACTAGCAAAAAACATCATTCGCTCAAATTTCAAAAGCTAATGTGCATTTTTCGATTTTTTTGGAGAATTTAGAAAAATAAAATTTAGTTGAAAAACTGGGAGAAATTAAAATTTTACCAAATTGACCAAGAAATCAAACAATCGGAAACAGTTTTGAACCATTTTGAGCTGTTCTGGAACCTTCAGCTAATTTTTGGAAGTTGAAACTTTCACCGAATTTTACCCGATGAAGTTGGAAAGCTAAAATTTACTCACACAGTCTAATTTCTACATGCTGGAGTCGATGGAAGGTGCTTTCAAAGCGTTCTCGAGCCTCCAGAAGTATTTTAGATATTTCAAATTTTCATGAAACTTGAAAATTTTTAGATTTATAGTTGGCAGACACCAATTTTGGAAAAATTTTGGGTAATCGATCAAATAGTCACTAACAAGCACGATTAATGTATATAATACATATGCTTACTGAAGTGAATTTTGACAGATTTTACGATATTTTTTGGAGAACTGGGGTTTCTAAAAAATTACTAGAGGCTTATGAATAGCTCGAAATCACCTCCGATTGACTCGGCATCCTCAAATTATAGGGTATGAAATGAATTTTAGCTTTCCAGCTACAATCGGTAGAATCCTGTGGGAAATTATTCAAAGATCTACTGGAGGCTCCAGAACAGCTTAAAACGGTTCGCAACCCAGCAACAGTTTCCACTCGACTTGATGGGTCGAAAACAGGATACCGAACAAATTTCAGATTTCTTGAAAAATTTGGTCCAATTCTGATTTTTTTCTTATTTTTTGCCCAGGGATTGAAAATTTGCCAAAATCTAAAAATTTTGTTCAGCAACTGAAATTTATTTTGGTTAGAGATGAATTTTTGCTTCCTCTTTTAACCCTTTGAGACCCGAGAATGATCTGACGAATGAAAATTGACTCAAAAAATTACCCAAAAAAAAAGGGGGGGTCATATCCAAAAATACATAAGCAAGTGAATATTCAAACAGAACAAACCATCGCACTCTTTTTTTTAGTTTTTTGTCCATATTTGATAATCGGTGAGTAGAGGAGGAATTCAAGAAAAAAAATCTCACATTTTAAATCGGCGACTTTGAATTAATAAAATTGTTATTGGGAGACCCCTTTTTGAAGCCCAAAATTGAGAAAAATCAACCTGACTTCGAATTTTTGAAATATTTTTTGCATTTGTGAGTCTTGAAGGTGCACTTACAAGAAGGAAAAAAATCAGAGTGAAATTAAGAGAATCAACTTCACTTTTGGTTCGAGTTGACATAGAATAAGTCGCATCACACCAAACGAGGCAAAAACTCATCAAAATGCTTTGAATCATAAACGAAAACATGCTTCATAGAGCACGATTATTACATATTTACTCATAAACCATTGTTAATTCATTTTTACTGTTACCTTAACTTGCATAATAAATACTTCGAGTTACGTGCTAATTGATTGAAAATTGTTTTGAAAAATTTCAATTTGAGAACACAGAAGATACCGACTGGAAATAATAATTTTATAATCATTAGTTAGGTATCGTTAAACTGATGTAATGTGACCATTCGTATTTTATGAACAGCAAAAATGAATCGTAAATTTTCATTTTTTTGTTTTTTTTTCTTTATGCTTAGTTAATCATCCAAATTCATATTTTTGTTCCTTTCAACTTTCGATTTCATTAAAACTTTGTACTGAATCTTAAAAAATGATTTTGGAATGTGTCTCAATATCTCGACCAGAATGGAAAATTTTGTGACAAGATTCGCAAGAAAAAAAAAGGCACAAGTAAACCTCAATTAAAAAATTACAAGAAATTTAGCTTGGAAATCACTATAAAATCCGCTTGCTTGTTTATAAACGAGCCAAACTTTCATCCCTCGATGAAGTCTTTCTCGTGGGTATGTGATTGCTTCGATCCAAGCATACGACACACTTGTTTGTTCGACGTTTTAATGAAAACACTTCTAAATAGATTAAAATATAAGGTTGACTTAGGCAAGCGCGTGTATCGGCTCATCATCGTGGTTCGTTTCTACTGCGGTCGTTGTACTCCTACTCCTACGTTGTATCTTCGCCTGTGTGAAGATTTCGGCCAAAAGTATACATACTTATAGGCTGTGTGAACGATTCGATCGTTTATGCAAAGAAACACGCTTTTATGGTTTACATTTTATTCGCGTTCTCGAAAACGTTGTTTTAAAAACAGATTTTCTACGCTTATATAAAGTGAGAGGTCGACTTTATCAACTTTACGCTGCGCTTGCCTTGCTGATGACTTTTCAACTAACTTTTAAAAGATCGACGTCGTCGTCTCGCTTTTCTTCGTCAAGTATTCCGCATCTTTAATGTTTGGATGGGGCGGAGTAAGCAGTGCGATGAAGGCAGTTCCTTGTTGTTTGGTTTGGGAAGTGATTGTTTCTTGATTTTTGAAAAATTTAATGTAATTTCTTTTACATTTTTTGACAATAAGCCAACCTCTATTTTTTTTATCAAATTAAATTTTTGATTTGTTTCAGTTTTAGGTAAGTTTTTTTTCGATTTTCATGGATTTTTTTTGTAATATTTTACGAATTTTTAGTATTTTTTAATGTTATTTTTCTTGATTTTCATCAAATTTTATTTTATGTTTTGTATTTTTTTTTTTTTTTTTTTGTAATAATAAGTTAGAAGGTTGTGGTATATAATTTTTTACGAGTAAATATCGCTCGAGTCGATTTAAGCCAAGTATTAAATTCCCCGGACGACGACACGACGCGACAGCCTTATTGGACGAAAAATTTTCTCTGTCTATACTATATAGTTTGTTGACGCTCGTGTGTTTGGACGACACTCGATATCGTACACGTACGTACAACAATATGTACACAGGAGTAAATTTTCCAACAAGAAAGATTTTATACAGAAGGCAGAACGCAGAAAACGCTGGTTTATATTTTAAAATGTCATCGTCGAATAAAACTCACGCAATGGGAATCGCGTCAGAATGGATTAACAAATGGTCGCCGCGTATCTACGAGTTGATAAATCATCTCGTAATAACGCCACTTGTACCGTATCCTACGTACTACGTCTAACGATGATGGTGCTCGAGACATGGTGGAAAGGAGGAGAGTACCGAGAGGTCCTTTAAAATAGCTTTTGTTACCGCTAAAATGGCGATGCAACGTTCTTGTGGTATGCGTTGCGATTTCGGTTACCTATATCTATTCTCGTTTTAACCCCCAGCTTGCCTGCGTTAACCCATTACGCTGGCGTATTTGCGAAAAATTCCTACCTATGTGTATCGGTCGCATATTAAAGCTGTGTATACCTTATTGCTACACTAATGTAGGTCAGAGTGGCGAATTTGCTCAAGCAGGGTGTCCACTCATTTCTGGAAATGATTTTCTCTGACTTTTCCAGGTTTTCCAGACCAATTTTTCCATTTTTCCAGACAATTTTTAAAATATTTTCTATGCTTACCCCCACACTTTAATTAAAGATGATTTTGAGGGGGGGGGGTGTAATTTTATTTCATAAGCTTCTCTTCGAACTGGACACTTCTTCGGATATAAAAAACAGCTAAACTTCAATTATGAACTTTTTAAATTAAAAATAAATAAAACATGCATAAAACATGCATCAATTTTGGCCAATTTATACAATATTCAAATGACTAATAAAAATTTTTCTTTTGTTTTTTGGATTTTTGGAGGCCTGAAAATATGAAATTTGTTTACTCTAAAATGAGAAACAAATTGGCCCGAGCGAAGCGAGGGCTCAAATTTTTGAACATTTTCATTTCAAGATGCCTAAAAACGAGGTTTTTTAATGCAAAGAGTTTTTGGTTTCTTGAATTAATATTGGAATGATTTTTTTTTTTGAAAGAAGTTACTTTGGAAAAAGAAAAGAGAACAGGCTCGAGCGAAAGCTTCTGAAAATTTTCGTTTCGAGATGCCTAAAAACGATGTTTTTTCATGTGAGGACAAGTATTTTTTTTTGGCTTTTAAAATTTTAGAATTTGAATGATGTTTTTTTCGAAGGAAGTTGATTTTGACAAAGAAAACAGAACAGGCCCAAGCGAGGGCGAAAGCTCTTGTAAATTTGTACTTCGAGATGCATAAAACGATGTTTTTTTTTGGTAAGGAGTTCATTTTTCAGTTTAAAAACTTGATTTTTATTACATATCTAGAAATGTTCATTTTGTCTTTGAAAAAGAAAAGAAAACAAGCCCGAGCGAAGCGAGGGCAAAAGCTTTTGAAAATTTGTCTTTCGAGAAGACGTAGAAAATAACGTTTTTCTTTCATCACAGGTCCTTATCCAAAATTTGCAATTGATCGTTTTTTCAAAATTCCAGGGATTTTGCGTTAAAATTATGAAATTCCCTGACTTTTCCCTGACTTTTCCAGACCGACCAAATTCCCTGACTTTTCCAGGTTTTCCAGGTTTTCCAGTCTTGTGGACACCCTGTCAAGATGGCGACTCGAAATGGCTCATAGGAATGAATGTTTTGTTGATGTGTTGAGTACAGAACCTGAATGTCAAGGTTTCTGTTGGAAGATGTTATTGAGTGGGGAAATTTTTTTCAGATGGGACAGATGCATGAACAAGAATTGACGGTTAAGGTAAGAACATCGTTTTCCATTTTAAATCAAATATACGAGTATGTGGAATTGTGCAAAGAGATGACAAAGATGTAAGTATTTAATGCGAGATCAAGAAAGAAACTGGTTGCAAGAGGGATTTCTGCTTGTTGCTTTCAAACTTTTTTTTCTTCAAAGTATCAGCTTCTGTTTTTGAACACGCTACACTATTCCTTGTTTCTCAATTAAAATTTTCATGCTTGAATGAAAGATTATTAAATTATTTCTTTCAGCTCTTCAAACCGGTTTAAATTTAAAAGAAACTTATAATTATACACTTTGGAAGCGTTTAGCTAAGATTCGATAATGGCTAAAACCACATAAATTATTGTAAAAATTGTAACATGAGTGTACATGGAAAAATCTCAATCGTATCCCAAAAGTTTCAGCTCCGAAAATTCTACTTTGAATACCTCGGAGTCTGAAAGTTCCGAAAATGAGAATGAATGATAGTGCTGAAGATAAGGAACTGAAAAAATATCACAGATTTTCAATTCTCGAAGTTTACCAGCAATTTTTCGACCATTCAGTGAATTCAAACTTCAGAGTGTTTTTCCAAGTTTATACGTTCTGATATAAATTGCGGCGACGTTGGCAGGTACAGATCAGTATATTTTCAAGCTTTCATAATAGCTTCAAAAATTTGAAAATTTCCAACCATTAAGATGAAGGCAAACACATTTAAGTGAAGTTGATGATAATTTGCTGCAAAATTTCACCACCTGAAATTTTCAACAATTTTTTTTTCAACTTCACTACAGAAATCTCAAAGAAAAAACTAAATGACACGAAACACAACGCCTTATTTTTATTTTTTGACAACTTGAATAGCTCAAAAGTAGGTAAATATTTTCACTCGCAACAAAATTGGAATAAAATAGCACAGCTGAAAGAAAACTGGAACTATAAATGATCTGAGGTATATATGTAATTATGTATATCCAAATTCCAAAATAAAAAGTTATTCAATATAAAATGTATTTAGATTGATGAACTAGAACTTTTATTTTGAGCCACAGATTACATACCTATTTCAAGTTTCATTCAGCTTCCTACAATCGTGTTTTTGTCTGGTACGTTTTCCAAATTCGATTTTCAAGCGAACAATACCTCATCTCGAAAATCATAGGTAAGTGAAAAAGAAGTTTCTCATTGTCACCATTGAACTATAGGTAGTCACTTGTCACCGTGTGTGAAAATGGTTTCCAAATTCTAATTTTTCATATCTACTAGCTTCGGAATTTCTGTAATTTTTTTGTCGGTTTCAGTGTTCATTGTTTCTACTTATGGATATTAATGGTACCTTTCAGGCAATAACTATGTAGCAATTTCAGGACAAGCAATCAGATTGCAAGAAGGTTTTCTTTTCGCTAATTGATTGCTTTAATGCGTATTCCTTTATGCTTTTAAATTTTTCTTCAACACTTGATGGAATTATTAAAATAATCTTACACATTTAAAATCAATTTAAAAATTTATTTTACACCTCTTGATGGAGAAATGTTCGATTGGGTTTACTGAAATGCTGCTCGCTGATTGTCTACACGCTACACTTGGAAGAAAAATGGAAAAAAATCCAAAATTTCAATTCAATCTTGCAATTGATTTCTGCAAATACCAATCGCTGATTGGCTTCATTAACCTTTTAGAGGTTCTGTAGATTTCCATGTTGGGAAATTGAATAGAACTCTGACTTCGACACCCATATTGCATTTTATGAGAATTATCCGTTTTGTACCTTCCTTTTTGGGACCCATTTCGAGTTTTAAGATCAAATTGGTCACCAAAAATGAAACAAGCGCCTTTGAAAACGCAGAAACCAATAAATTTCTCAGCTGGACCACTTTGGAACGCCCTTTCAAATAACATGTTTCATGCAGGCTTTTTTTTATTGCTCGCTTCTTTTTCAAGGGGACGCTTTGATTTTTTTTCCAAATTCTTTCATTTTTTTTTCAGTTTTTAGAGAAATTTTGCGATAATTTTGAAATTTTCTTTCACAATGAAATCCTATTGAGTATTATTTTTAAAAAAGTTGCCATGATTGCATGGGCGTTTTTTCTTACTGCTTATTTGTTTCTCTCAATTTCTTATCTCATCTAGAAACTTGATTTTTAATTTTCTTGATTGAAAAATTGAACTGAATGTCTTCTGCACTGACGAGGAGTATCAAGTACATTTTATTTTCAAGAAAATCAATTGTCTCGCTATTTCTCTATTTAGAGATAAAAATATATTCCCGATCGTAAGTTGATAATTTTATGCACAGTATTTAAATTGGTTAATTATTTTTAGGTCAATTTCAATAATCTCTGTTTACATACTTCAGGATAGAAACGCACTCGTCTCATACTGAGCGTCGACTTCGAAAAGATAATAATGGTCATCTCGAACTATAATTCAAATCAGGAATCGAATAACATCGAATTAAGCGCACTTCCGACACCGAACTCCGAAGATGTATCTATTGGTATAGAAATTTCAAGGGTAAGGCATCACTATTGTTTTAGTCATTTTTACTTTCAATTCGAAAATGAGAAATGATTTCAACCATCTCGATCGCATTTGTTCACTCGAAAGGTCTTATAGTCAGTTCAATTAGAATTTCGAAAATTCGAAAGCAGATAGATAAGCAGAAGTATTCCATCATTTTTAGCAGAGGATCACAACACTTGGCTTTCCTCAAAAACAATTTTCATTCCATCGTAAAAAATTGTATTAAAAAAAATTCAAAAAAGAAAATTCTACACGCGACGAAAAACAAACACTTAAAGGCTCGAGTAACCCTCTTTTTCCCCCTCCAAGCCTTTATTCAATTCCTTCAAATCGGTGGAAATATTCGTAGAGACGTCTACGCGAAAGAGAAAAAGGCGACATTTTATTCGACGCTGTGTTTCAAAAATATGTATCATTCAATTCATCTCACACAGTCACAACACGAGGAAATATTCGGCGACATTGAAAACCCCCGGCGTGACGTACGTCTCGGTTGCGTTGCTGTTTCCTTGTACGAGATGCCAAAACGTATACACACCACACAGCAGTATAAATAATTTCCAAAAGGTACGGAGAAACCGCAGCAGTTTTTACGAGACGAAGAAAAGCACCAAGGTTTATTCGTTTGAACAAAATATATACAACAGACGTGTATAATAAACTTTTCGCTTAAATGTAGGTAATCATGTAAAAATAAAGATTTAGAGAGAACAGAGATGAACCAAGAGTGGGGAAAAAAGAAGCGGCAAAGTTTTTTAATGTAATAGATATGTCTGTTCTTTTAGAGAATTCCTGTCATCTGGGATACATTAAGAACAGTTGACATTTGCGGTTGAGAAATAATATCACAAACAGAGGAGAAAGGGGAAGTAGACGTGGAGAGAAAATTCTCAACTCTCGTATACAGAACACGAGCTGGAGATTTCCACAAATAATGATATTACATATACTGTGCATAAGTTATGTAAAATGGTCTAAATACTGTAGCATCGTATTAGCTAAATTTAGTCCGAATTTTTCCCAAGGGTCGTTCCTAGCTTCACTCGAACCCTGCTCAACTGATCGAATCATAATAAAGTCGAGCTTTCAAAGAAAAATCATGTTGGAAAATGAAAGGTTTAAAAAAGCTCAAATCCTTCATTTCTAACAAAAAAATAAATATAAATTGGATAATTCAACAACATGAATAAGACTTATTGATCAAAAGCACTTTTTAAAAACATTTTTATAAGGAAAAAATCATTATAACGATAGCACACCTAAAAAAGGTCATCTAGCATTTCTCAAGTTCAGCGAAAATAAAAACTTGGTGAAAGAAATGCCTTTGACCAAATAATTATTTTTAAAAAAAATCAAGGCCGCGAAAAGAGAGGATTTTTTTATCAAGTCATAAAATCGTGTCGGAAATTAATGACTTCAAGTTTTCATTTTTGCTCAACTTGGGAAATACCAAATGACCTTCTGTACTCGCGTTATTACGATTTTTTTCTTATTAATTTTTGAAAAAATGTTCTCAAAAAGTGCTCTTGACTTATGTTTTTTTCTCATTTTGTTGAACTAATTTCGAAAAAAAATGCCAATTTATATCCATTTGTTTTGTTGGAAATGAAGGATTTGAGCTTTTTCAAAACTTTCATTTTTGAAAATGATTTTACTTTGAAAGCTCAACTTTTTTATGATTCGGTCAATTGGTTATTGGGCAATTTACTCCACTATACCCTTTATAGCAATTTGATTCCCCAACATGGAAACTAAGACAACCTCCAAAGGGTTAATATTGCATCGTACGCGTTCTCGTAATAGTTTTAATGAATGGGGAATGTTATGTAATTTTATAGAATGATTTTTCAAAATTTTTAGTAAGTACATAAGTACACTGAATTCGATGGTACAGTTCTCAATTATAGAAGTTCAACTCTTTGACAACGTTTCTAATGAAAACTCGTGGACGAGATAAGAAATTCAATTCACTTTTTAGGGTTTTTGCTGCTAGCAGCATAAACCCTATTGCAATTGATAATTTTCAATTTAACTTGTAGCCAATCAGTGAGCAGTATTTCGGAGAGACCCATTCTGTGATTTGGATTGGAGAGTGCATAGAGTCTGTGTGACGTCATCGCCGCATATAGGCGACGTTTTAACGAAATGTGAAAATGTGTGATGTTCTTTATTGTTTTGCTTTTTGCTTTTGCTAATTAATTACGCTAATTATCACTGAATGACTGAATGTACATATGATAAATGATAATAGGGATGGAAAGCAGGAAAGCAGAAAGCTAGCTGAAAGCTGAGGAAGTAGGGGGGGGTGAAAGCTAAGCAACTTAAAAGCTAGCGAAAGCCAGAAGCTTTTTATTCAGTTTTCTTTATTTTTTTTTGCAAATTCGTTACTCCGTAAATTTCTTCTTGCTTTTGGCTGTGATCAAATTTACGAAAAAAAAAATAAATAAAAAAAAGCACCTAACAAAAAGCAAAAACCCTTTTGCAATCATGATAGCTTGTTTTAATAATTTTCAGTAAGTAATTTTTTTCAAAAGACTTCAACACTTTTGAATTTTTAGTGATTTTCACAAGTTTTTTTGATTCCTAAACATAATTTCCACATGTAGCTGGTCTGCAAAATTCATCAAGAGATATACTCATTCAATCGTTGGTGTTCGATTTACCTTCCAAACTTGAAAAAATAGTCTCAGTTGGTGAAAATTCAGTCACCAATATTGGACAAGCAAATAACTCTAAAGTGCTCCGATAAAACTTTTGCAGATACGTTTGAATTTATTACGAAATTCAAACCGATTTTGATATCTCGCATGGCACGTTTTTCAAGGACCCTAAGTATGCATTGGGATCCGACTTTGGGGTTAAAATTTTTCTAAATCGCTCAGAAATAAAGTTTTGATAATAATTTTTGATTTTGTGTCGAAGAGACGTTTAAAAAGAAACTTTCAAGTATAGTAATTAATTTGAACGTTATTGGATTTTTTTTTGGAAAATACGGAGATTTTTAAAGGTATACTGCTGGAAGCCTCAAAACGGCTTGAAACTGTCGCTAGTAGACTGGCACGTGTTAGAAGTCATTGAAACTGAGTTTCGGATTTTTATCTCGAGGTGGAAACGAGTAGTAAATTTTTAAATGTATCATTATACAAAATAGATGGTGAAAAAAAGTCTTATGTTGTCCAGTACCAGGGGTTGACTTTATAAAAACGATGTGTTTCTAATGGGTAAATTGAGTGGCTATGGATCACTAATCCCTTACGTACCAATTGTACTCAGCTGGTCAATATTTAGAACGATTTTTTGGAGAACTGGATTTTCTGAAGCTCGCCCTGGAGCTTCCAAGACGGCTTGAAGCCAACATGCAATCGACTCGGTATGTTGAAATTAGTGTACGAGGAAGTGATTTTCAGCTCACCAACTTCATTTAATAGAATTTCATGAAAATTACAACTTTCGAACATGTGCTGGAGGCACAAGAATTTCTCAATACGGTTTGGAACCGATTCTAATCGATTGGCCAAATTTCAGCTCTATTTATGTAGATTGAAATTTGCGATATTGTGGACATTTTAAAAACGTGATTGAAAGCTGTACATTTCCAAAGCCACCAATTATTTCACTAAAGAGCTACTAACGTGATTGCAAGTGAGCTTTTGCTTTTGCTATTAGTTGCGTTTCAAACTTTCCAACAACACAGCATATGAAACAAGGTACGTAATACATATTTTTGCAACACATCAACACATTCAAACATGATAAAAATTAAATCAAATCAAAGAACTACCTATACCCCTTCAAAATTCACCATTATGAATCGTCGTTCATCAGCCAACCTACTACAAGCTACATAACGTCGTTGGAAAATTTATATAAAAAGTTTCCAAATTCACCTGATATTTTTGCACGAAAAACCATATCACGTGGCTTTTAATTGAATCCATTCGATTGGGAGTTAGTGGCGTACTCCACTAACCCTAGTAAAATACAAGTTTACTTATTACAATGCAGGAGGTTACTACGACACCACTGAGTAGTTATCGAGTAATCCGACATTTCCTTGACGAAAACACTCCAAGGGGGAGAGGGCGCCATCACTGCCCTGATCATTTTTTATTTCTCCAATTTTTCTTCAAATTGACCAACTTATGTTGAAATTTATCATACATATGTATTTTCAACTCCGTTGCAATCGATTGGAATTCATTGGTTGGGAACCGTATCGAGCAATTCTGGAGCCTCCAGCACATGTTTGAAAGTTCAAATTTCCATTAAATTCAACCGAATGAAGCTGTGGAGCTAAAACTCACGCGGGCTTTTGCACTTCGCGTATACTGAAAATAGCGAAGTTCGACTTTTCAAGATTGTTATCCCTTGGTTTTCGTTGACATAGAAACGAACAAATTAACCAAGACGATGTCCATACTGGACATACTTACAACTTTCGGCATTGTTAAAATTTAAATGGATGTCGTCCGAAATTACTGAAGTCAGGGTAGACCTCATCTTCTCAGCTTAATTTACGAAAACCATGTGTATGCCCTAAAAAATACCTTTAGGTAAGACGGTTTTATAGCAGGGGACCCTGTCCTAAGACGGCGCAATTTTTTTTTCCAAAGCCTGGTGCTCCTAAAGTATCCAACCAAAATGGACAAAAATTTGATGGAAGGTCCCTCAGACTATCTACTACATACATACTTACCATCAGAAACGTAAAACTTTCAGTTTCAAACTCTTGTCTCAATCGAATGAATTGTAAATAGGTTCAAATGCGCCGATGGCGCAAATGCATTCCTAAGATGGCGCAAATCCAATTTTAATGTAAAACGTGTAACTATATCGATTGAATTCGATTGAAATTATTATGTTGAATACGTACAAATCTCATGTGCTAATGTAAGTGGTTTCTTCATAATTTAAAATCGTATCTACATTATTAGATTAGTAGGTAAGTTTTTTCATTTTTTTCAATATTTCCACACAAAATCATCAATTTGTACTAGAAAAGCAGAGGAGGAAGAGATCCAACTTGCAAACCATCCTTTAAACACCAAATTTGTATCCAATTACAGGTTTTCCAAGAAACTACAAATCGCACAGCCTCCCATTACCACCAGTTCCGGGTACCTCATCCATGAGCCTAAAAGCTCAAACGCGATTTCGACACACGACAACAGAAAGGGAATGAGAAAGGGAAGCCGGAGCCGAGACTGGAGCTAAAATATAAAATCTCGCGAACCTGTCACAAATGATTAATAGAAAAATATTGTCACCTTCGTCATCGTAGTCGTCGTCGCTGCTGCCGCAGAACGTCACAATGACAGCGGAACAACAAACGCTCAACGGTGGTGCGGAAAAATCTGATGAAATTACTGCACCTCATCGAGGATGAAATGCGACCACGATGACGAAGTCGACGTACGCCAACCGTGGTGCTGCTACTACCTTTTATATGCTCTCGTTCCATCGTTTCATTACTCTTTTACCTTTGAGCAACGTGTACTGGTGTACTTTATCTATTTTCTATCTACGCTTTTATAAAATAACGCGACTTGACAAGCGATTTAATAGGTTTCGAGTAATCGAATGAGAGGAAAAACAAGACGAGGTTGACGACAACGTAATGCGAAGGCGACGCGACGCCTTCCCCTGCGCTTTTCACGATATAACGGTGCGTATATTATATGTACCTACGATTGCACGTGTAAACTGATTATATACAGAACAGGACGCCAACAGGCCAACACAGATATGGCGGAAAGGTGGGGAGATGAGCATATATTTTCTTATTTACTGTAAAGCTAATTGAATTATTTAAAAATTCAAACCTGTCTGATAGAAACAAAATTTAAAATAAATATCTATTCAGTACCAAGCATGGAATTAGAAGAAAGAGATACACTAAATCTCATTTTTTCGGCACACGTGAAAAGATCATTACCCTCTCCTTAGTTCAAGACGAGGTTGATTGGTAGTATAAATTTAATTTTTCAAGTTGAAAATCTCCCATCAAAGTCCTTTTATTCGGTTGTGAGATTTTGTTAGACACTAGAGTGGACTGTCTTTGGCGTTTTTTTTTTTGAAAAATTGGTGATGGAATTCGAAAAAAAGTTGTTGGATAGAACTTCAAAAACTGTAAAAAAAATTTTGAGTCTTCAACTTGTACCATCAGTTTTCTACCGTAATTTCAAAGTTTCAAAATTCACATAGAAAGTCGGAAAAAAAATTCTAATCCTACTTCCAATGTTTAAATTTTAAAATCGATATGGAACAAGGTCAGAATAACGCATCTGAATTACTTCGGTTAGCTGGTATTGCTAAAGAAAACTTACTGCCTCAGAAATCAAAAGAGCGGTATCAAGCAGCTTTCTTAAATATGTACCTACTTATTTTAGTAGGTAACTAATAGTCTATATAATTATTTTGAGGCACTCATCGTTAACCCACCAGAAGTACAACTGACGGTTTCTAGATGACAAATTCTATACGAAGAAGGATCTGTCAAGGTACCAGTACGACCTTCATCTCCCTCCCTGTGCGTTGATGGTTCGCAGGAGAGTTCGAGTATGGAAGCGAATTCGGATGCAAGATCGAGGTAAGATGAAGGCGTAATTATTGTAAGTTATGTAGAACCCCTGGACAAGTGAAAAATGTCAGAAACTGCTTTCTTACTTCCAAGAAGACGTGGATATAATGAGACCAATGACCAATTATCACCAAATAAAATTTTTCTAGAAAAAACTTTTTTTTGACTTTCTATGTAAATTTCAAAGATTAGAAACCTCGGTAGAAAAGTGGTGGAATAAGTTGAAGACTCAAAATTTTTCTCACAGTTTCTTGATGTCTTACCACAATTTTTAATCGAATTCCACCTGCAATTTTCCAAACAGTAGTCAAAGATGGTCCATCCTATTGGACAGCCTGTATTTTTGTTCTGGGCTTTTTTTTGTTCAATATTTTTCAATTACTTTAAGGTTTCATTGAAATCAAATTTCACGTTTTTTTCTTCAAACTTTACTCCTCTTTTTTCATGTGAGTATTCCCTCATTTATTCGTGGCTGAATGTTACCAGATTTTGAAATCAACGAATAACATCTCGTTCCTAAAAGTCTTTATCGAAAAACTTATCCTGTAGGATTTCATCAACCCTGTCCAGTGTCCACGCGTTATTACTTATTACGTAATATATACACATACTTCGAGCAGATACTAAATAAAGGGTAAGATCTTCTCCATTTGTAATTCTAATTTTCATTTTTTCCTAAACGTAAAAAGATCATTACTTCCCCCGTTCCAGCATATCGATGCCACTAGAACAACAACAGCGACAACACAGTTTTCAACTTTTCACGATCCTTCCGATGCACAAGGAAACAAGACCCACAGAAACAATTAAATCTGCATTTGCTTCAATTTGAAAAAAGATTCCAGGGTGATGAAAATTCTAATTTTAATGGATCATGAGTTCCTGGTCAAATGTACTTACTTGTTATGGAATTTACTTCAGTTGTATGTTTTTCTACGTTTAGAATAGGTATCAGTGAATTTTCATTCTTTACCTCTACCTATGTACCTGCGTTATTTTTTCCACATGGGAATCTTTTTTTTCCTAAGCGAACGATTGAAAATTTGCAAATCGCTCATTTTTGGATATTTATTCACGCTTTGATAAATAATATAATTCTCGAGCATTAGGTACGCCTTACATATACCTAATTATTCCAAAACATCGAAAGATATAATTTCTACAACTGAGAGGAATATTTTCAAACGCAGTTTTTGCCAATATTTTGGAAATTACTGTCAATTCCAAAAACTCGAAAAAAATGGCTAGTTTTGAGCGATTTTTCTCAATTTTCAAAATTGACGATAATGAACGAAAAATTGGCACTATTCAATTCCAAAATATTCGCCCAGATTTAGATATTAATGTTCATCGATGTCTCGGATGAATATTATTACGGTGTAACAATCGAACTAAAACATTTTCAAAACACGAATTTGGCCAGAAATATGTCATCTGCAAATTTGCAACCGCTTACTGGAACCCAAAAAGTGGTCTTGGATTTTGATGGGGATGACGTTGGAACAGGGCAGTTTTTACCAAAGCAGGTTGAGTAAAAGCTACCACAAAACGTGAAAAAACCACGGGTCGTTACACGTACTCGTATGCCCCCCCCCTCCTGAATTACTCAGCAGCTACAAGGTTAAGCGCCAAATCTTGATCGGGGATTCGGGATACCAAAATGCACTTTTTCCCCGTGCTCTGACGTCACACCAAACAGCCGTTAGGTGCTGCCACCTACTAAAACTTGAACTTTAGGAGTTGCTACTGAAGTTGAAATACTTGGCCGGTAAAAAAAAATGTGTTGAGTGCTTTTCATCAGTGAAGTAATTCAAGTGATTGGAAATTGTTGCTTCAAAATCACGAGAAGACTATTTGATTCGCCTTTGGAAAAATAAATATAGTAAGTAATTTATTTTACTGTAGTTATGAGTATAATTTGGGTTTAATATAAAGTAGATACACTGTGTTAACAATTTTCACCATGATCGAACATTTCGATTTTTTTTTCATTGTGTGAGCTTGCTTTGAAAGTAGGCAAGTGAAAATTTAAAATAAAAACATGGATAATTAGGTTGTTACATATTACATAATATGAATCAATTCTGATGATGAGTGCAGAAGCCTCCTACAATATTGTAAAAATAATTTTGATGAACATTTTTTACAATTTCGTTTTTAGATTTTTTGAGTGACCAATATTTGGCACTAACTTACCCTTTTCTAATTGAAAATCTGATTGTAGGATTGTTCTGACGAATTGTTATACTAAAGTTATTGTGCTTATTTGCTTAGGTACTTGTTTATTTACTTCAGCAAGTAACTGATAAATAAACATTGAATTTTCTAATTTAAAAAAAATGTGGTGTCAAAATCTTGGTCGATCTAGATTTGGCTTTTTCTTTCAATTCAAATGTTTAGTTTTTGAATTAGTTGGGCTCCGACTTGTACTTTTGTTACTTATTTCCTTTCTAGTTTTAATACATTTTTGGAAAATTAGAATCGAAGGGGTGAACGTGCCAAATCTTAGTTTTAAGGAGGTTTTTTCAAACCCATGTGGCTGTGGAGAGGTGAGGGGGTGATTTTTCAAAACTCACAACCCCCTTGAAATTTCTTCAGAGAATGAGATTTTTGTATGCAGATTCGAAATTCACTGTCTGACCACCACAGACCTGCCCCCAGGGGGCCTCGAAAAACCAGATCAAGACTTGGCAAATATTTTTTTTTTGGAGTATTCTCACTGTTTCAAAAATGAGTTGGAGTGTTGCCAAATCAAAACTCCTTACTTATTTATTATTTTTTTTACTGACTTCGTTCCTTTGCTGAATTTATTTAAATACGTCCCAACATATATGAAATTTACTTAATTTTGATTAGCTGTGTCTTGCACTTGAGCTGATATTGAGCGCCTGTTCAGCGATCTGAAATTGGTCTTGAGTGACCAACCGAATAGATCGAACCAATCAGTTCTTAATTTTCAAATTCTGTGACTAATTAAATCATAAATTAAGGAGTAAGGAGTACGTGGAAATGGAGTGAAAGTATGGTTGGAGTGAGTAAGGAGTAAATATAACGAGTAAATTTCCTTAGGAGTGAAGAGTGGAGTACGGAGTATGATGAAAACGCTTGGAGTAAAAAGCTCTCCTCCGGAATGCTGAAACCAACACTCTTGCAACGTTGATCGATACCTTCCATTCCACATACTGAATTATAAGTACGAATTTTTCGACGACCATATTTATAAACCTCGAATGAGAAATCACTTTCAAAGGCACAACAGAGCAAACACGACATAAATAAAGGTATAGGCACGAGCGAAAATAAACCAAAGGCAGCTAGAACGCGACAAAGATGGATACAGCGAGTCGAGATATCGTATTTATGATACTTTATATATAAGGGAAAGTTTTCGCGCTCAACAGAAATACTAAACTTCCATTTCAGGATGTCAAACTTCCACCCTAATACAATTAGCAAAGTTTTAGCTGTTAATTTTGCTTATTATGTGCACTTTGATTACGTTAAGAAATGTTTCAACGAGGTCGGCCTCGTCGAGTAATTTATTTCCTCAATTAACCTCATTATGTAAAATACGCCTCCGCCGAAGACTCTACCAGAGCGACGCGACGTTATCGCTGCCTATATACAGTATACACAGTATAGGTAGTACCTCTACCTCTGCTTATATATACTTCCAACTCCACTCGACAATATCATATTTATCTGTATCTATAATAAAGCTGTAAATAGAATAACCTATATAGTGCTTTTCAATCTTTCGCAGAGTCCCTCCGGTAACAGCACCTCATCTGAGAAAAAGCGCTCCTTTTATCGCTTCTTTATTCCTTCTTCAATTCATCGTCGTGTTTTTTTCTTCTCAACTCTTTAATCGAGCAACATTTTCCTTCGCGCTTTCTCCTCCCGTCAAAATAATCATCGTTCGTACTTCGTTATTAAGGAAACCTGCAGCTTTCGCGGACTGAATCAACAGAACCGATATGAATTTCAAATATCTATCAACATTTGGCACGGTGTGCTGCGGGCCCCTGCGCGCATATTTCACTCATATTAGTTCAAACGAACGATGATTATTCTGTAAAATGAACGAAATAATTTACAATTAGCGTTTCGACGCGATAATTTGCATTAATCCGATTAAAACTATACGATACGCGAGAGTATTGTTTCAAAGGTATCAAAACACTTTGAGCATTTTTCGCTCGAAATTATTTCCTGATGAGGAAGGAAGAGAAGGCTTCTTCTCAGTGAATTTCTTGCTTGAAAAATTCATCGTTTATTTGCACGTTTATTTCAAGTCAGTGGCGTTCAGAGGTTGGAAAAGTGCTGTTGAAGAACTTTCATGAATGAGTGCCCCAAAACTTTTTTCAGGAGGGCTCCCAAGTTCTTTCAGAAAAAGCCCAATGATTGCCATGGGTGTTATGAAATTTTTTTATGGGTCACTTTTTTCACTTCTAATGAGAAAAAAGCAAATCCGTAGAAAATTTAGTTACACTCTTCCTAACTGTTAATGATGCTATTTCTGAGGAGAAAAAAAATTTTGATGCGTTTTTGAAGAAAACTTGGAGAACGTAGATCAACTATTTCAAGTTCTAAAATAATACCGACAAATTTTTTTGAGCGAATTAAAAAAACAATTGAAACGGCACCTCCTCATCACATTAATAATTAAAATAGATAAAGCTCAAAGATTGAAGTTCTGAGAAATTACAGCTTTGCTGTGATTCTATTGGTCGATAGCGTTTTAGAAATAAAGAAATATATGTATACGTTACACGCTCGTACCTAGATGGAGCAACTATTGTGTTAAAAGTCCTCCTATTAATAAGTTATGTTTTTTGTTACTCAAGTACCTATACGAAAAAGAATATACGCCCAGAGATGAAAATCGAGTTTGCGTGTAATTATTCATATCGAGTAGCTATTCGCTGATTGCAAGATAGTTTTTGCATTTGCTTTCACTATATTGGTGGATGGTTTCATTGGTTGCTAAGTTTGCTTTTGAATATCAACTTGAAGCTGATTTCTCATTTCTTGATCTTTTTTATAATTAATAAAATAGAATGTATCCTACTATTTTTATTAAAATGGAATCGAATAAATTTCTCGTCACAACTGAGTTTTTTCAAAAATCTAAAAATTTGAAGAGCTAGAAATTGTGGCTTTTTCTGATCTATTGAACGAGTTTGTTCACATTTGAACCGATTTTCAGGCAGTCACCTACAGTGCATTTTCTTTACCAACATATTTTCAGTGATAAGTGGACAATACTGGTTGAAAAAAGACCCTTGATGGCTTACAATTTTTAGCTGCCCAAATTGATTTCCACTTTTTCTGGAGGAGAAATTTTGAAGTTCTACTTCTGAAAGGAACAGAAATCGCGCTGGAAGCTCTAAGATAGCTAGAAATGATGAAAATAGTTCATGGAGGCTGATTCTAGTTGTAGGGCTAAGGAGGTGTGAGAGTGCTGAAATTTTTTCAACTGTATATCCCAGATCCCCCTCCTGAATTTTTCCAGATAATTAGTGACGTGTAGT
Source organism: Planococcus citri (assembly GCF_950023065.1). NCBI lineage: Eukaryota > Metazoa > Arthropoda > Insecta > Hemiptera > Pseudococcidae > Planococcus > Planococcus citri. Next base: position 61,350,602 of record NC_088677.1, on the reverse strand, counting down.
CTGAGTATATTGTAAAAGGTATAAAATGTAATTTAGAATACCTACCTGCTAAAATAGTAACACTTCAGACACGTGCCTGCAGTACTCAAACGGCACGTAGGCACGTACCTCAAATCCATATAAACCATTACATATAAATGTAACGACATGTCATTGAATTCAATACACAATTTATCACGGACTTGGTGTCTTATTAAAAGTGGCGCCCAATCGTAGGTGATTCAATCCGACGCGTGTGTGATGAAAAGTAAAGTAATCAATTCGTAATCTAGCAAGCATCGCGAAAATAACTGAATTAAAATCGGTCGAATGTACATTTTTATTTCTATAACATTTTAATAGAAATTACATGTCAAATGCTTATTTTTTTTTCGCGATCGTCAATTAATTCAACGATGTATTTATGAAGCCACAAGTTAATTGTTGGCAGCCAATGAGAGTCGCGAATTTACCCAGTCAATGAGTAGCCCAGTTATAAAATTACAATACAAGAGAAACCAATGAGCCCAGCTTACAAGTAGATGCCAAAATTCAAGGTCCAAAGAAAATAATAGGATCCTGCAGCCAATGAATGATTTTGGGAATGCTCATCTAGAAGAGGTAAATATTGAACTTTCAGGGCTGGAAATGAGAAACTAGATGTTGGGAGTGGAGATAGGAAAGAAAACGGTTGAAATTAAAGCAATAGTTATACGAAATTAGAGCATAGACTTGATTTCAGGAGTTTATTTTATGGCTGAAAATCAGATACTAAGAGATCAACTTCAGAAATATGAAAATTACACTGGAAAAATTTAGCGTTGTACATTGACCCGAAGTGGGTAAATCGTACATATTAGGAATGAAACGTGCTTGATAATGGAAAATCAACATTTATATAAGTATGTCCAATTGTCCAACTAGCATGATATTGTCTCTAAAAGGTAGTCTCTTTGTTTGTAAACATGCAGGGCGATGGTAATACTATGAATAACGATCAACTCTGTATTAAAATCAAGCGATCAGTGGGTCCGCTGATTGCAAGATAGTTTTTGCCTGGCTTTGTGTTTCATTTTAGCGAAAAACGTAACACTAAAAATCTCAATTTCGTAACATAACAAAAATAACGTTCGCAAAATAAACGACCGTATGCATGAATTAGAATTGAAAAACTACACGAACAAGCCCAATAGAAGACACCAAAAGTCCATGGTAAACTGTGTATTGAATGGAATGACATGTCGTTACATTAATGTGGTCAAGGCTCGTGTCCAAAGTGTAACTATTTCAGGGTATCTAACAAAATTTCAAAATGAAAAAGCAGGACTTTGGCAAGATATTTTTTTAACACATGAGATTTCTCAAGGGGGAGGTGGGATGGGAGAGGCAAAATTTTATAACCAAATTTTTCGCTTTTCCGGCGATTTTTTTCGAGCGAGCGAATGTCGAAAATATAATTTCATCATTTCAATTTTTGATTTCATTTTCACCTTCAAGGTTTTGGCCAATGGAATAAAATTAGGCGAATAAAAAACTTTCGTCAACATAACAAATTTTTAAAAAATGGAAAAAAATATAATGGAAAATTTGAACGACATTTGAACACGTTCATTCATAGTTATATTGCCGACTTTCTCCTGTAAATTTAAAATAGGCAACCCAACTATCGATATATGTACTATATTAGCCAGATGTGGTTCGAATTAATTTCAGAGGGAGTCGAAAACAAAAATGTTGAATACCTACATAATTTGAAATTTTCAAAAACGAAGCTTTTACACCATTACAAATATGAGGAGAGGGGGTTGAAAATTTTTGTGGAGATACGTACTAAGAATATACATAACATACTAAAAAATTTTCAAAATCGGTCAACATGGGGCTGAGAAAAGTGATATTGAAATTTCAGAAAAGGGGGGCTCTCCAAAAAGGGGAGGGGGTGTGGATCTGAAATTTTTCATGCAGAAGTTTCTCAATGGTACTCACCTTCCATGCTAATATCAACTTGAACGCTTTCGGAGACCATTTCACCCCTCTTAGGCGCCTATAGCCTTTATGTATTTTTCAGGAACCCCCTTTTTTAAATGGCCATAGTTCCACCCCCCTTGAACGTACAAAGAAAGTTGATACATCATTAGATCGGAAGTTTGACGTAGATTCTTTTGTCTAGCCACATATTTTTCGCTAAAATGCAATGCGGGGGAGAAAATGTCGAAAAACAAGTTTTGGGGGGCTAAAATCCACCGGGGGGGAAAGCTCCATGTGGATCGGGGACGGGTCCAGATATGTTGTTTGGGACACCCTCCTGGAAATTTTAAAGCAAAAAAATCTTTGTTAGCAATTTTGTTTGGGTTTGGTACTAATTTTTTGGAGCTTTTTGTCTTCGAAAATGAAATTTAAATAGAGGGAGAACAAAACTTTTGTAAAATTGTCGATTTTACCCGAGCGAAACGAGGACGAAAGCTGAAAAATTGATAATTCATAACGTGTAAAACATCATTCTAGAATTCTTGATGATGCAGAAAAGTGGTTTATATGACTTCAGCAGGGCAAAAGCTCTCAAAAATTTACACATGACTTTTAGATTTTTTAAAAAAAGCAATTCCAAATTTTTGTCGAAAAATAACACATCTTTTGATACTTTAGCAAAAATTGGAACTTCCTGGCAATTTTCATTGGAATGCATTGGATCTTTTTTGTTCGGAAAATTTCAAGTAAAAATACATTATTTATGATGTGAAAAGTCAATTTTTATTCTCTCAAACTTTGGTCAGAGAAAATCAAAAGCTTTTGAAAATTTTCAATTCAAGAAGTAAAAACCGTAGTTTTTGGAAATTATTTTTTGATTTTCCCAGCTTACATCAACTTCTTCACAACTTTACCCAGAATGTTCCAACTTTTTCCAACTGAGACTTACCCAGCTGTTCCCATCAATATATTTTTAGCGGGGGGGGGGGGGGAGAGTATTTCACAACACCCTCAACCGTTCGATATGCCTCTACAGGGCTGATTTCCATTATTTTTACAGAATAAGCATACATTTTTTTTTTGTTTTTTTGAAATTACAAATCAGCAAAAGTGGTCAATTTTTAATTTTCAAAAATTTTCCAAAAATCAAAAAACGGTATCAAACGCATTATCGACGATATGCCTATTTAGTTCACAAAAATTTGCAGAGAAATCACAAAAATTAAGGCCCCGAGGACCCATTTTCCCAAATTCGATTTACAATAGCATTAAAAATTCGTAGCTCAAAAGGGACTTTTTTTCACTAGAGGGTGCATTATCCATATCCATTATCCACCCAGAGAACTTATTTCTTTGGAAGCCCACTTGAGCTTATGTGGAGCATCAGTCAACTCTATGTATCAAACACATGGGTATAAGTACTATACTCAACGAATAAATAATGATGAACAATGTTGTGTTAATTATGGTACATTGGTAACGTAATAATTTGTACGTTATTCATATCTAATCGTTGCGTTGTGGTTATTTCATTTCTATTGTTCTAAATAGATTTTTTGCCCATACCAAACTTCATTTTAGCATGTTCTGAATCCGCAATACTGATGTGGGCGCCCTTCCAAATGCTCGTACAATCGAGACAGGGTGTCCAGTCTTTTAAAAATAATTTTAGACTTTCGCTGATTTTTTTTGATTTTGAGGTAGTAAACTTGTGGCCGGAAAAGGAGATTGGGGGGGGGGCAGACAGGTGACGGCTAACACTGGTCAGCTAACGCTAAATAACGCTATGGCTAAGCAAAAACAACAAACCAGAAAAGAATGGACGATTATGGCGGCGGTGGGAATGCCACGGACTACTCTCGGTATTCTCAAGGTAAATTGTGGGAGATGAAAAACCAGAAGAACGTAAACGTGAACGTGCACCGTGATGGTGAAAGAAATACGCAGCGCACTGTACACCGTATGAAAGAATACGAATGTGAAACGGATTGCAAGAGGAGGAGGAGGGGGAGGAAGAGAAGACTACATACATTAAGCGGAGAATACAAACTGAAATTGAAAGATGATTGCGATGTAGCCGTAAGTCATAGGTAGAGAGGTACCTGTTGGCTGGTTGCTTCTCTGGTACATATTGTATGTACTAAGACGAGTACCTACAAATGTACGTATTGCATGTATGTAGCTATTGTATATGCGCATAAATACATAGACATTGGACAATGGACAAACTGCGTTACTACATACCTTATACGGCGGGCGTAGTGGCTCTGGATTAATCTACAATGTACTTTCAAAAACTTTTTCCCTGATTTCGATTCACTTACTCTCATTTTATCTGATTTTTTTTCAACTTTGAGGGGCTCCACACGTATTTGAATTGTGTGCATTCAAGTTATAGTGAAGGAACGCGGACGCAGACGAAAGTGGCATGTGGTATGAGACTGCATACTTGGGCTTGAGTAATAAATTTTGGATTGCGTATACGATTACGCATAGGTCGTCGTCTTCGAGCCCATCTCATCAACCTATTTCCTAACTAGTCGGTTCAGTGTTAGTCATAGTACCTACTCGTAGCCAAGCCACGCGTTCGTACGTCAGACGTCGGTTCTGGTTCTTCAGTGAGGCTTGTGGATTATGGCAAGGCTCGTGGTTTACAGCTCACCGAGAGCTTAGCATAGCATAGCATAGCATAGCATTGCACATCGATACAGTACATTCACAGCTGTTGTTAGACGCCTACATATTGGTTATGTTTTTGGTGTAGGTATCGATGGTATAGCGTTTAGACGTTGGCGTCAGCGTCCGTGGCCGCCGAACTAGCGGCCACCATCGAGTACCGAGCCGAGCGGAGTAGTAGGGCAGTGAACACTCGGCAGTGCACGGCGGCGTGTCGTGGCTATATCGCGCGTCCGCTCCGCAGTTGGAAGTTGAAAAATAGTGAAAGTTGTTGCCATAATGACGAGTCTCGTTTGCATCTGTGTTCGCGTTCGTCATCGAATGCGAGTTGGATAATGAAAAGCATTACTTTTGTCTCAACCTGTACGATTACCATCAGCATCAGCGCCAGTTCGCCAGTACCGTCGACCATCGACCATCTTACGTGATTGTTGCGGCGTTCAAAGTGTATGTGCGTATCGTAGATAGGTATATATCGCGAATCTGTATACCTTGTGGCTGTGCTTGGCCACTGGCCAAGTGGCCAGATCTTTTGTTTGCTTCGCGTCTTGTGTGACGTTTTCGATCAAAGCAATTTGTTAAGTGCGTCTGCAGAGCTTGGCGACAAGCACGCGAGTGAGGACCCACTTGTCTGCTGGGATCATCCACCACAACAGACGAACAGTACCTAGTGCCAGACAGAGAGTCCAGCAGTCTACGAGCACATCCACTTGATAGTTGTTGAGAAAAACGCAGAGAAAAGTGACAACCGATAACCGATGTCCGATGACCGCGTGGACGTATTGCAATGCAGCCGAACCCATGCACGTGCAGACGCCACCGCAGCCGTCCAAATACACGCGCTCGCACTCCGATTGGCTATTGCATCAGCAGCGGCAACCGTCGGCGTCGTACCGAAGCCGAAAGTCCTTCGTGAGCACAGATGGCGGCTGCCATGGTCACACCGATCCTGCTCCTGCATCTGCACCTAAAGCCATCGTGCATCCGCCATCTTTCAGAAATTCCGCCGCTGCACGACAAGGTTTCAGATTATGTTTTAGTCGCAAACGCTTCGCTATTCGCTATGCTAACATTCAAACTGACGATGATATCGTTCAAAAATGCACCATATTCGTCTGATAGCTCTCCAGTTTTGCCAAAATCAAAATTAGCCAATTTGAAAGATCCTGATTATTTACAATAATGAACCTGAACCTGACCCTTTCATTATTCGGGATCTCTCAGGTTCAATGCCAGAACTGCTGGAAACTTTTTTATACAGGGAGGGTCATTCTCACATCATTTTTTGAAAATTGTTTTGAAAAAACAAAAAATAATTTTATGTGTTCCCAATACACCAATATCTTGGCATTATTGGAACCACTGAGTTCAATTTTTCGAATTGTTACGACTTTTGAAGGTTGAAGGGTAGTTAGTTCTGAATCCTAAATAAGATTTGGGGAAGCTGAGGAGTGAATCTCAGATCTCTGAAAAGTTGAAGGTTTGAAATTTTTGACTCGTTTATTCGAGCCCAATCTGCCACATTGAAACTGGGATTTTTTCAATTCGAAAAGAAAAGGGGCAGTTTGATCTTTTCTATTAGTATATAGGCACAAATTGAAAATCTAAAAGTAAATACTTCGCAAGAGTAAAATTTTGTAGATATTTTTCAGACTGATCTGTTCACAATTTCACGACCCTCAAAGGCAAAGAAACGTCTCATGAAAAATTGTCTGAGTAATTTAGCATCCATTCAGTGTGTCTCAATTTCTGTATCCACCAAAATTTATGCCAATATCATCACAAAGACGAAGAGAAAAGAAATTGAACCCAACCTTGATCCGATCCTTTATGATCCCCGAACTGAATCTGAACCCTGACCCTTAATCCTGGTCCTCTATATTGTGCAGGGCTTTCTCTAAAGAAATTTTGGAGCTGCACAAACTTAGATATAAATTGAAGTAATTTTCGATCATTATTGCAATCCAGATTTTTCTGGAGAGGGGGGAGGGGAGGTGGTTGAAGGTGTACACAGAAAACCTCATTATTATACATAAATGTAGGGATAGGATGATGAAGCTTTGTAGAAATATGGTACTTGGGGCCGTTCTGACGCGATTTTTCAGGGGGGAGGGGGGCATAAAAATGCCAACTCAGGCCTTTTTTCCCTTGAAATTTCCTACTTAGAATTTTTGAAGAATGAAATATACTTACAGGCAAAAAAAACTATAAAAAGCGATGTTTTTTGTCTGATGAGATACCAAACTTCGAAGAAGTTTATCATTTTGGTTCAAAATTTTGAAATTCGAATAGTAGATAATTTTTTTTTGAAAAATTGAAAATGAAAAGCGAACGAGCCCGACTGAAGCGAGGGCAAAAGTTTCCGAAAATTAGTATCCCCAGAAGCATAAAAAAATGGAATTTGAATGATTAATTTAAAAAAAAATCTAAGATTGAAAAAGAAAAGCAAATGACCCGAGCAAAGCGAGGGCGAAAAACTCTCAAAAATCAGTTTTTCAGGAGGTATAAAAAGCGATGTTTTTTAGTGTAACGAGTTACTTATAAGAAGTTTATCATTTTGCCTCAAAATTTGAAATTTGAAATTATGATTTTTTTTCTTTTTTTTAAATTATTTAAAAGTGAAAATAAGCAAACTGGTTCGAGCGAAGCTAGGGCAACAGCTCTCGAAAATTGATATTTCGAGAGATATGAAAACGATGATTTGTTGTGTAATAAACAAAGAAGTTTATTATTTTTACTTCAAAATTGTAAAATTTGAATGATGATTTTTAAAAAATTCAAACTTGGAAAAAAATTGAACTGCACAACCCAATTTCCAACTGCACAACCTTTTTTTGGAGCTGCAGGTTACAAGAAGCTCTGATATTGTAGATCCGATTGTTCTGCCAAAATTTGCGAATCTTCTACACATCTATAATGTATGTACTACAGAACGTAGTTTAGCTGCAGAATCACAACTTGAAAAACCCAAAAAACCGGTTGCATAACGTAGGTCTAGGAACATAATTCAACACGACGTCGCAGCGTCACCGTCATCTTCGCAAGTAGCTAACCACAAAACGCACACCGTTTGTTACATACAAATCGTAACACTCACGGCCCGGATGCGCCAGTTCAAAATTAATGCATTTGCATTTCATACTCGAGCACAGGAGCTAATACAACGTATAGCTGGACACATAAGACACATATTGCGCAGCTCCAAAAAATTACTTAGCAGTTGGAAAAAAATTGTGCAGTTCCAAATAATATCATTTTGAAAATTTATTGATGGAAAACTACAAAAACCTGACTATTATCGAGAATATGATTTTTTTACTTTCTTAAATTATATATTTTCGAAAATTTTCCCACTCACTTCGCTCGGTCCATCTATTTCCATGCTTCAGGATTGGAATTTTTAAAGGCCAATGCTGTTTAAATTTGAAAAATGTACAAATCAGCCAAATCATGTTCTCACAATATTAGAAATTTGATTTTTCAGTTTCTTGAATTTTATAAATTTTCCAGAGCTTTCTTAACTCGGGCCAACCTACATGCTTGAATTTTCAAAACTTCCAATTTCTAAAAATTAATTTTCAAATCTAAAAAACATCCATTCCAGCTAAACATATTCTCACCTAAAAAAAAAATGATTTTTTACTTTCTTGAATACAAACTTTTAAGAGCTTTTGCTCTCGTTTTGCTAGGGCCAATCTACTTTCAGTTTTCGGAATTGGGATTTTAATTATGTACATAGGTATTAATTTTGTATTTTAACGTACTAACACATTGATTTTTTAATGATTTATTTCGCGCTTTTATGACATTTTCGCAGTTATTGCCAAATTCAGAAACTTTTCAATTTTTAATTATTACCATTGATTTTTGTCAAATTGTATAGAAATTGCAATGCTCTTTCGGTGATTTCCGTTTGCTTTCATGATTTATTTCGTAATTTTTATTGAATTTACGCATTAATTCATTACGAAAGTATTTTATTACAAAACTACGAAAGTATCATAATTGTTACATTACGAAAACGACATATAAATTCTATTTACAAAAACGCAAGTCATAGACCAAATTGGCTTGATAAATATTACGATTAAACCGGTTTGAGAATTACCCGGTAATAACGAATAATAAAATATACATAGGATTTTATATTTTATTCTCAATACTTTCCCTAATTCGAAAAACTACAAAGGAAGTAATTTAGGAGGAAAGGCCTAGTCTCTCTCTCAGCATAACGAAACGAATTCGAGTTAATGGTTTCGTAAATATATCTGCGAGCTGGTCCATGGATTTTACATGTGTGACGCTAATCATATTCTGCTGAACTCTGTCTCGAATGAATAGGAACTTTCTTTGAATATGCTTAGTACGACTGTGCTGCTCAGAATTATTTTCAGCTATTCTTTGCGCATTCTCGTTATCGATCTGTAAAACCGGTGTTGAATTTAAACCAGTCAGTTCAGAAAAGAGGCGTGATAACCAAATAACCTCTTTTGAAGCCTCGTTTGCTGCGATGATTTCAGCTTCACAAGTGGAGTCTGCAACCAAACTCTGTCGGCGACTACACCAGAGTACAGCAGCTCCAGCATACTTGATAACAATACCGGTAGTTGAACGGAACGTAGTTAAACAACCGGCAAAATCCGCATCACTGAAGCATTTTAAGCTATCGTGCTTCGATTTTGATTTATAAATGAGTCTGAGATGAATAGTTCCGGATAGGTATCTTATTACTCGTTTTAGACGTCCAATATCATCACTGGTTGGGTTTTCAAGCGAACGAGATAGAACGCTAACGGAGTAAGATATATCAAAACGAGTACCTCTCGCTAAATAGAGTAAAGCTCCAACTGCTGATCGGTAAGGAAAGTTGGAGACAGATACTTCGTCAATATTACCGGAACTTGCACCTTTTTCCATTGGAATGATAGCCGAATTACATCCACTCATTCCAAAACGATCTACAATTTTGGATACGTATGTAGATTGGTCTAGGGCAATATCACCGTTTTCTAGTTGAGATATCCGAATGCCCAAGAAATAAGATGCTGGTTTTGATACAATTTTGAATTCCATTTGGAGTTCTTTGAGAAATTCATCCAAAATTTCTTCTTCGGTACATATGGCAAGACCATCATCAACGTAGAGCGCAAAGATGAGTTTAATTAATCTGCCATTACGACGAATGTGTCGTATATAGACACACGGATCTTCTTGACTACGTTCGAAGCCCATCTTCAACATATGTTCGTGAAATCGATAATTCCAGCACCTGGGGGCTTGCTTGAGGCCATACAGACTGCTGTTGAGCAAACAGACGCGATCTGTTCCATCGTTATACCCTTCTGGCTGCTTCATATAAATTTCACCATCGATTTTACCATATAAAAATGCGGTGGATACATCGAACTGACGGACGCTCATGTTTTCTTGAACTGCAATTGCAAGAAGTAAACGAATCGTATCTAGACGAGTAACCGGAGCGTAGGTTTCATTATAATCGATACCAGGTTTCTGTGCGTAGCCTTTTACAACCAATCGTGCTCTGTACTTGTCAATTGAACCATCAGAGTTTTCTTTGATTCTAAAAACCCAGCGATTTTGCAGTACAGATTTGCCTGTAGGGCGTTCAACCAAATTCCAGGCGTTGTTTTCAGCCATAGATGCCATTTCAACATCCATTGCACGTTTCCATTCTATATGATCACTGTTCTCAACAGCTTCTCGATAATTGTTTGGTAAATTATCGAATTCAACCTGATACGCTTCAATTTCGACACAGGAAACAAAATCATCAAATCCAAATCGTTTCGGTTTGATTTGTTGACGATTAGTTCTTCTGATTACTTTCCCGGATTCTGTTTCATCTTCCGAATCGATATCCCTATCAAGGACGCTTCCAGTAGGAGTAACTGGTGATTTTATTTCCGTTTTCGGAGTTCTCTTGTCAGATTTCGATGACGTTTTGGTATCTGACGTTGGAGTGTTAGTTTTCGGAGACGTTTTTACAGATGGAGTTGAAAGAGGAGAAGAAGGCGCCGACAAGCTTTTAGTTTCTTCTTCAAAATCGATTTTCTCTTTTTCAACACAATCTTTGATAGGCAGTGTAACTCGTTCGTCACAGCCGCGTATCTTTTCATTAAAGGTGACGTCTCTGGACAAAACAACATCTCGATTTTTCGGAATATAAATCCGATAACGTTCATCGCCATCATAGCCAATGAGATAACCAACAATGGACTTCCGATCCATTTTCTTACGCTTTTGAACCGGAATATGAACGTAGCACTTTGCACATATGATGCGTAGATGTTTCAATCTTGGCTTCTGCCCAAACCACAGTTCATGAGGCGAACGACCTTCAACTGATGAGTTTCCAAGACGATTTAGAAGGTAGGCAGCAGTTGAAACGAGCTCCGCCCATATTCCAGGAGGTAGGTTCAAATCAGGATTGGAATATTTGAGTGTACGGGCCATCTCAACGATAGATCGATTTTCACGTTCCACTGAACCATTTTGCTCAGGAGTATAAGGTGCTGTTAAACGCTGATAAACACCATATTCACGTAATACCGATCTGACTAATTCGTTATCAAACTCTCCTCCATTGTCACTGAGAAATTCGACTGTTTTGTGACCAAGAGTGCTAGCTTTCGACAATACCTCGCGAATACAACGAGATATAACTTCCGCTGATTTTTCTTTTTCGACAAATACGTGCCGAAAATGAGTGTAATGATCCTTGATCACGATCATATACTTTCGTCCACCAAACGATATATCGAACGGTCCGCATACATCACCGGAGATTATTTCACCTGCTGCTTTGGGTTGAGGACGAGTACCAAATGGCAACCTGTGAGCTTTCCCGAATTTACAAGGTTCACACACATCTGTATTGGGTTTTGACTTGAGATTGATACCCAATTCACCAAGTTTTGAGCGCACTTGGTTTTTGTCAATATGACCCCATCGCTCATGGTACAGTTGAAGTATTCGATCACTATCTATGACGCCTTCGTGTACATAAGCTTCCGGTATAATTGTTTCACACGAAGCTTTGTACAAAGTACCATTTTCCGAACGAGAACCGGTGAAAATAATCTTGTCATTGATTTCTAACTTGCAGGAGAGTTGATCGGACGTAAATACGCTATGAGGAACTCGATCGTGTGCAGCTAATACAGAGATTAAATTTTTCTGTACTTCTGGAACATGCCACACATCTGATAACGTAAACTCTTCTGCTTTTCCATTTACAACGCTAACTACGTTGATAGTACCGCGACCTATGGCTGATAAGCGACCACCGGCAGCTTTCACGGAATGATTACTTGATAACACCTCGTAGCTAGAAAACCACTCGCGGTTAGGGGTAATATGTTTTGTAGCGCCATTATCTATCCACCAGGACGAATCTTCGGATGTAACAGTGTAGAGTTGTTGACAGTCTGCTACTAAAACGACTTTTGTATTTGAATCAGCTTCAGCTGACGACACATTTGCTTTCAACAGTTGTGTTGGATTCAAATTACGGTCGTTTGCTTTGGCAGGGTAAGGGGGTTTTCCATCGGCGATCCATTTTCTACATCTCTTCAACCAATGACCCTTTCCATCACAATATTTGCACTGTACATTAGTTCTACTCGGATCAACACGGTTGTTAACTGAGCTATTATCAACCGGTTTACTATTACTTCTCGGAACATTTTTCGTGCCTGTACGAGAATAAAATGCCTCACTTGACGATGTTGGCGTAGATAACGGAGTAACGTTACGTTCGTGTGTGATAAGAGCATCTCCGAGATCATCTAGCTTCTTATCAACTTTCGAATTCAACAGTAGATAACCGGATTTGAAGGAATCGAACCTTTCAGGTAAAATATGCAATACTTTCGAGACAAAAAGTAATTCAAGCAATTTTTCTACTGAGTCAATTTTTCGATTTTTAATACCAGATAGAAAATCACGATACTGGTTCTTTATTCTAGCTAAAACCGATCCGGCGTCTTCACTTTCTTCCCAGATTGTACTAAAGAAATTCAGGCACTCTCGAAACAATTGATCTTCGGCCTTGTCATCGAATTCTTTAGTTAAAATTTTCCAAGCTTCCGTTGCTGTTATTCTACCGGCTATCCTACCATGTAGTTCTTCGGATACGCATTGAGAAATAATAATTTTTGCTTGAGAAGAAGACTTGTTCCAAGCGATGATTTTCTTTCGAATTTCAGCTGCATCTTTATCAGTGGTTGTAGAAGTTGGTTCAGCTGGGCATTTGTTCGTGCCTTCGACTATTCCAACTGCATCCCACAGCTCTAAGACATCAAGTACTTTGTCCTTCCATAAAGGCCAATCTTTAGCACCGGTCAGAGGTTTTATTCCTTTTATAAAGTCCATACTGTGTAGAATTTGGCTGCAACCACAATTCCGCACGAATATACGAATACGAGTTGAAAGTTTACTATTGTAACTGACGATTACAACGAACGAATACTTCCGCGTCAAACGAATTCATAGGCACAGTTTATCGCGCGTCTGAACCCATAACCTATTGAATTTACGCATTAATTCATTACAAAAGTATTTTATTACAAAACTACGAAAGTATCATAATTGTTACATTACGAAAACGACATATAAATTCTATTTACAAAAACGCAAGTCATAGACCAAATTGGCTTGATAAATATTACGATTAAACCGGTTTGAGAATTACCCGGTAATAACGAATAATAAAATATACATAGGATTTTATATTTTATTCTCAATAATTTTAATATGTTTTCAGAAATATTTCATGCAATTTTTGACATTTTTTTTTTTTGGTAACATTTTCTTACTTTCTGTCAAGTTTTATTGATTTTCACGCTCTATTCTGTATTTTTTCTTACTGATCAATTTTTCAGAAATTTTCACTCTTTTGGAATTTCAAGGAATTCAAAGCTTTTAAAAAATTACTTCAAATTTTGACTCTCTCATGCCCAATAATCTTGTTCTTTTGTCATACTCTTGGAGAAACCTTGGCTTCGCCATTGATGTAATGACTAATAGGAATAAGTAAAACGTAGAAGCTCGATGTTTTTGTATAGACCTAAAATTTCATCTTTTGAATGTAGGGGGGAAGAAGCTCTTGAATCAAGGAAGAAGAAAATTTTTTAATTTGTTCTGTGCAGCTCCAAAAATTTCTTCAAATTATGGCCAACTCGCTTTAGTCACCTGCTTACGTTAACTAGACATTGTTGGTTATTGGTCGTTGAAATACTCGTATTCGCACATGTAGAACGTACCCTCCTATCGTGATCGGCTGTTCAGCTGGTGGCTCGTAGCTTACGTAACGTTAACACTTGCACCTGACGCTTGGTCCATTTTGATGGAATTCGCGCCAGGCTGCGTTTCATTCGAGCACGATAGAGGTACCTAACCTAGCTGTGTACTAAATTGTGCAGTTTCCATATGCGCCGGCACCGGATCGACTCGCAGTACAATTTATATCGTCTCCGATGAACCGAATCTATGTCAATATGAGCGTAACTTGTCGCGAAAGCAACTCACCAGTGACGACGGCGACAGCTTGCATAAAAACGTCACTGTTTTGCGATCGGTGTTGTATTTGATGCCGAATTACGAAGCTCAAGAGATCAGTACGTTGTTTACGGCAGACGACGCTAATGCTGATGGATTTGGCGATGGTTAGTTGCGTTCGTTTCTGATTCTGTTTCTACTAGCTACACGCCTCTTGACCAACCTTTCGACAATTGACATTTATACCTATAATGATCGTTAGTTGTATACCCTAATTATTGGTAAATTTATCATAAGAGTCGCGTTGAAAACTTTAAGACTTCGATGTATTCTTACAATCGTATTTTGAACTCCGCTCTAGGTTTGACCAATTTGAAAATGTACCACAAAGAAAGCACTGCTGCCGGCGGCGATTATTTCCACGAAGACCTGTGCGATGATTTCGACGACACGTCATCCGAAGACAATGATTATCCATCGCCAGAAAAAGCCCACCGTTCACCTCCTCCAAGTTCGCGAGCTATGGTAAGTTGACAATGGCAAAATGGCCACTGGCAAATAGGTAAACATGTAATTTTTTGGTCACAGGATAAGAATTCATTGCCGAACGTTCCATCATCGCAAAACATTCACGAATTCATGAAGAAAGCCAGGAAAACTGTGAGGAAAAGTTTGAGCTCGCTCAATCAGCAGATGCGAAGAAGCAGCATGCAGGTACACAATGTTATCACCACCGCCAGGTCACAGTCTCAGCCACAGCTGCCCATTCAAGACCAGATCCAAGATAAAGGTTCGTATAAATTGTACTCGTACTATATGTATGTAGAAGTACATACTAACTTGTCGTTTTTGTACTCTTTTTGGTTGGCTAAGCAGGCTCGCAAGGTAGTCAAAGCGACAATCATTCGAACGGTGCCTTGGCGAAATTGAAAAATGCCACCGGCTCGGTACGATGGACGTCAATCAAAACCAAACTACGACCAAAATATTCGACCGTCAGTGCGGCCAATGCTCCTTCAATTTTCTACTTGAATCCGGAAGACCTTCGTTTCAACGTACCCACCAATAAAAAGTGAGTCGGTTTTTTCTTCGCTCATCGTTGCTTTTGTTGACAGATTGTTTATCTGGATATTATATCTAACTACCCGTATCATCTGTGTGTACTTGTACGAATTTAGAAATGATGATGCGAATGCCTTCGAAAGAGATGGAGAAAAATTAACGCCTCGTATGCGAAGAAGAACCACTTGCTTGGATTTTAATGCGACCAGACCTCGGCCGTCATCTCCACCTCCGCCACCACCTGTTTGTACTGGCGCAGCTCCTGCCAATACACCACGACAACATGCAGGTTGGTACAGACTACAGTTACCCTACCTTTAGTAATTTAGTAACTGAAAAATGGCAAAAAAGTGAC